>NW_017673124.1:143921-150124 GCF_001879085.1 Nicotiana attenuata
CTATTATGAAAACACCAGGTCATGGTCACAGCCTAGGCCTTTTAGATCATTGAAAACATTCAAAACATCATCTTAGTTTATACCTTTAGATTTGCAATCCTAGTTAATTTAGAAGTTAAACATACCTATTTTGGAAGTGCAATCTAGAAACTTCACATACTCACTCCAAATATATACTACTAATTCCCATCTTAGCTCCCTATGGATTCAATCTCGACTCCTTGTTGGATTTTATTATTGCAAATGACCGTGTCATACCTCGTTAGAGGCGTGCATTTGGATATGATCAGTGGCCGACGCCTTGAGTAAAAAGTCAGTGAGTATAGGCAGCCTTGCATACATTCCAGTCGGTGAGAGGCCGCTTGTATTAGATGTTCAGGCTTTGGCCAATCAATTCGTGAGGTTAGATATTTCTGAGCCCAGTCATGTTTTAGCTTGTACAGTCGCTCGGTCTTCCTTGTTTGAGCGCATCGGGGAGAGGCAGTATGATGAGCCTCATTTTCTTGTCCTTAGGGACATAGTGCGGCACGGTGATGCCAATCAGGTTACAGTTGGAGATGACGGTGTTTTGTGTGCCTACTATAGATGGACTTTATGAGTTGATTCTTGAGGAGGCCCACAATTCCTGGTACTCTATTCATCTGGGTGCCGCCAAGATGTATCAGGACTTGCGGTAGCATTATTGGTGGAGGAGGATGAAGAAGGACATAGTTTCATATGTAGCTCATTGTCTAAATTGTCAGCAAGTAAAGTATGAGCATCAGAGACCTGGTGGTTTGCTTCAGAAGTTAGAGATTCCTGAGTAGAAGTGGGAGCGTATCACTATGGATTTTGTTGTTAGACTCCCATGAACTCAAAGGAAGTTCGATGCAGTTTGGTTCATTGTGGACAGACTGACCAATTCAGCACATTTCATTCCTATGGCAGTTGCCTATTCTTCAGAGCGGTTGGCTGAGATTTACATTCACGAGATCGTCTATCTTCATGGTGTGCCCGTGTCTATCATTTCTGATGAGGTACGCAGTTCACCTCGCACTTTTGGAGGGTAGTACAGCGTGAGTTGGGCACGTAGGTTGAGTTGAGCACAGCATTTCATCCTCAGATGGACGGACAGTCCGAGTGCACTATACAGATATTGGAGGATATGCTTCGTGCTTGTGTCTTAGACTTCGAAGATTCTTGGGATCAGTTCTTGCCACTTGCGGAGTTTGCCTACAACAACACAAACCAGTCGAGCATTCAGATGGCTCCCTATGAGGCATTATACGGGAGACGGTGTTGATTGCCAATTGGATGTTTCGAGCCAGGGGAGGCTCGGTTGTTGGGTACAGATTTGGTACAGGATTCCTTGGATAAGGTCAAGATTATTCAGGATCGACTTCGCATATTTCAATCCAGGCAGAAGAGTTATGCCAACCGTAGAGTTTGTGATGTTGCATTCATGGTCAGAGAACGGGTGGTGCTCCGGGTTTCACCCATGAAGGTTGTGATGAGGTTAGGAAAGAAGGAAAAGTTGAGCCCGAGGTATATCGGACCTTTTGAGATTCTTCATAGAGTGGGTAGGGTGGCTTACAAGCTCGTATTGCCACCTAGTTTATCAGCAATCCATCCGGCTTTCCATGTGTCCATGCTCCGGAAGTATCACGGTGATCCGACCCGTGTATTAGATTTCAGCTTTATCCAGTTGGACAAGGATTTGACTTATGAGGAGGAGCCGATGGCTATTCTAGCCCGGCAGGTTCGTAGTTGAGGTCAAAGAGTTATCCTTGAGTTCGAGTGTAGTGGAGAGGTCAGCCCATCGAGGCAGCTACTTGGGAGTCTAAGTCGGACATGCAGAGTAGATATCCACACCTCTTCACCAGCCTATGTACTTTTCTATGTCCGTTCGAGGACGAACGGTTATTTTAGAGGTGGAGAATGTGATGACCCGATAGGTCATCTTATGTTTTAGAACCTAATTCTGTGTTTCAAAGCCTCAAAAAACCTCATCTTAGCCCTCCTCAATTTACGTGCGCAGTCCGGATATTTTTCCAGAAAGCTTTTATGTTAAAAACCGATTAAAATAAAAAATTTGCCTTAAGAATTCATTTGATCTGACTTCGCCCAACGTTTTGAGCAAACGGACCCGGATCCATACTTTGACGGTCCCGGTGGATCCGTGTCGTGATTTGGGATCTAGGCGTATGCCCGGAATCGAATTCGAAGGTCCCTAGATCGAGCGATTAATTTTTGTCGAAAATTGAAATTTTAAAAGCTTAATGATTTTTAAGAATTGGCCGATGTTTGAATTTGTTGATACTGAGTTCGTATTTTGGTTCCGGAATCCATTATTATATTTATTACTTATCTGTCAAATTTGGTGAGAAACGGAGTTGGTTTGACATGATTCGGACATTCGGTTGTGAAAATAGAAGTTTTAAAGTTTTCTTGATAATTTCATTGCTTTGGTGTCCGATACGTACTTCTAGGCATTATATTTGTGTTTTGATCGTGCGAGCGAGATTGTATGAAGTTTTTGGACTTATGTGCATAATTGGTTGTGACGACCCAAAGGGGGGTCATCACTTGTTTCTTTCCCATTCTGTACTCCCGAGGCCTTGAAAACCTCATCTAGGATTGCCTCAATTTGCGTGCACAGTCCGGGCGCGTAGCCGAAAAGCTTAAATATGAATTCTGTGAGAAAAATGCTAAATTTTGATATTAAATTGAATAAATTTGACTTCGGTCAACATTTTGGGTAAACGGACCCGGACCCGTGATTTGATGGTCCCGGAGGGTCCGTAGGAAAATATGGGACTTGGGCGTATGCCCGGAATCGAATTCCGAGGTCCCAAGTCAGATAAATGAATTTTTGTGTGAAATTGTTTTCTGGAAATAATTAAGGAAATTGGAAATGAAATTTGATTAGAAGACTATGGTATCGGGCCCGTATTTTGGTTCCGGCGCCCGGTACAAGTCTTAAATATGGTTTAAGCGCTTTTTGTAAAGTTTGGTTGAAAACGGACATCGTTTGACGTGTTTTGGACTTAAAATGGAAATTTGATATTTTATGAAGAAATTGGAAGAAATCATGAGTTTTGAGGCTTGATTCGATGTTTATGATGTTAATTTTGCGATTTGAGCGAGTAAGTCCGTAGGATATTTTTGAGGTTGTGTGCATGTCTCGTTTGGAGCCCCGAGGGCTCGGGTGAGTTTTGGATAGGTGTCGGAGTGCTTTTTTCAACCTTGGAAAAATTGCAGCTATAACTGACCTACAGGCTTCGCAATAGGGGTGGGCATAATACCGACCAAACCGAAAAAAATCGGCCGAACCGTGAATTTTGGTTTTTCGGTTTCGGTTTAATCGTTTTTTCGGTCGGTGCACGGTTTTAAAATTATTAATTTTCGGTTTTTCGGTGCGGTTTGCGGTTTTTGTATTTCGGTTTTCGGTTAAACCGAAAAACCGAAATTCAAGTTCAAAACTTATAAGTTATAACCCATCTTATGATCTTAGGCTTAAGCCCAAATGCCAATAGTCCAAGTCCACCCTACCCAATTTACGCCCACAGTCACGTAAGTTACTTCCCAAGTGGAATTGTTTTCCATTTACCCCCTGTTGGTCGTTGGACGTGAAGTTCTCAATCTGAAGTGAATTTACATCAAACTTTTCTGCACAACCATATGTAGTGTAAGGCTATTTGCTTATCCACTGATTAAACGTTTGAGCTAGAGCTACTACTAATTAGCTCTNCGTAGCAAGGGACAAACATTACGTCACTAGAACGTCGCTAATATTGCGACGGATTTCATTTTTCCGTCACGAAGAGCTTAGCAACGAGCAAATCAGCAACAAATGGTAATTCGTCGCTAATCCTGCTTAGCAACGGAAAAATGCTCTTTAGCGACGAATTTCGTCCGTCGTTAAATGTTTTTTTTTTGTAGCGGTGGTGATCTACATGAGGGGCAAGCATATGATACTTAGAGTCGTACTTGTGAAATTCTTTTGAGAGAGATGAGCGAACTTTTCAATAATCTTTGAATTGAGTCTACATTCTTAAGTGAGATATGCTAACGGAGAGCAGAGGAGGAGAAGTTTGGGATCCACAATGAACTACATGTAAGAGCGAGCTTCCTTGATGAATAAAGTCAACACTTGATGCTCAGGTGTCACATTAGAACTATTTGTGCTTAAAAATTCAAATCATTGCGTTGTCGATAATTTATAAGTGTTGTGGGAAATTTTTGGTCCCAATTGATATGTGATTGATGCATCTTATATTAGCTGGAATAGCTCTTAACTTGTGGAGGTGGGAATCACCTTATTTGCTTGAGGACAAGCAGAAGCTTAAGTTTGGGGGAGTTGATAAGTGGGGATTTTTACTACTTATTAGCACCTTTTAACTTTCATTTTAGCCCAAAGGCGCTTAATTGTGTTCCTGAAAACTGATAAAATATGCTTAATTGAAGGAGTATGGAAGATGAGCCACTAAGATGAAATCCAACTCAAGAAGGAGTGTTCTGAACTCAAGGACAAAAATAGGCACAGAAGCTCAAAGGGCAGACCGCAGAATATCATCTGCGACCGCAGATTATGAAGAAATGTCCATCAGAAATAGGTGAAAAGTGCGGACAAAACAATGACATGTGCGGCCGCAAGAACTAAGCAAGATCAGAAGTTCAGAGAGTTCTCATTTCAAGATCAAAGGAAGTGCGGACCGCACGATTATTGTGCAGCCACAGAAGATCAGCTATGTGGTCGCAACTGCATTTGTGCGGTCTGCAGAAGAGCCCTGTGCGGCCACACCCAGAAATGTGTAAATCGCAGAAAAATGAGAGATGCGGCCGCAGTTCAAAATTGTGCGGCTGCAAATATTCAAATCCTGTGAAGCTGAAGCAAAGTGCGGACCACACATGGAATTGTGCGGCCGTAGAACTTCTGAAAGGGCATTTTTATCCGAAAATTCCAGCTTTGTATAAATATAATAGTTTCACTTTTTTAGGTCAAGTTTTGAATATTCAAAGTGCTATAGCCGTTTCTCTTTGCTCCTTTAGGCAACTTTAGCTTATTTTGGTGGTTTAACATTGGATTTCTATATTTTAATCTTTCAAAATGAGTTTATTTATCTCTTCTTCTTTATTTTCTGGTACACCCACTATGAGTAGCTAAATTTTTACTAGGGTTGTGACCCAAGCCTAGTGTGTAAACTTTATGGGTGATTAATTTTATGCTTGTTTATGAATGGGTGTTTGTTATTTAGCTAGGTTTATGCTTCAATTATGGAATTAATAGTTGCAAACACTGATTCGTGCCTATTTGACTTAGTCTCTTCTTGGGAAAGAGAGACCTAGTCCAGGTTAACTTAGCTAATAAGGAATTGGGTTAATTGAGAGATTAGATTAACCCAATTAAAGGTTTCAACCTAGAGATAGTAATTACCCGACTTGAGCTCTTATTAACCGTTTTGGTAGATACCCATTTAGGCTTAAGAAAGCTGAATTGGGCAAAACCACTATCTGACCGAGAGGTATTGAGTGGGAAACGTAGTGTAGTGAGCTATAACACACCCCAATCAATAAAACAGTATAAAAGTCTTTATCCTATTATGAAAACACCCAGGTCATGGTCACAGCCCTAGGCCTTTTTAGATCATTGAAAAACATTCAAAAACAATCATCTTTAGTTTTATACCTTTAGATTTGCAATCCTTAGTTAATTTTAGAAGTTAAAACAATACCTTATTTTTGGAAGTGCAATCTAGAAACTTCACATACTCACTCCAAATATATACTACTAATTCCCATCTTAGCTCCCTATGGATTCAATCTCGACTCCTTGTTGGATTTTATTATTGCAAATGACCGTGTCATACCTCGTTAGAGGCGTGCATTTGGATATGATCAGTGGTCGACGCCTTGAGTAAAAAGTCAGTGAGTATAGGCAGCCTTGCATATATTCCAGTCGGTGAGAGGCCGCTTGTATTAGATGTTCAGGCTTTGGCCAATCAATTCGTGAGGTTAGATATTTCTGAGCCCAGTCATGTTTTAGCTTGTACAGTCGCTCGGTCTTCCTTGTTTGAGCGCATCGGGGAGAGGCAGTATGATGAGCCTCATTTTCTGTCCTTAGGGACATTAGTGCGGCTACGGTGATGCCAATCGAGGTTACAGTTGGAGATGATGGTGTTTTGTGTGCCTACTATGATTGGACTTTGTGAGTTTGATTCTTG
>NW_017673125.1:0-34583 GCF_001879085.1 Nicotiana attenuata
GTACCTCAATATTCTTGATAGCTGCATCATGTGCATCCACCCTTTCATTTATTTTAGCATTGGACCCAATAACCTGCTGCATCATTGCTTCAAGCCTTGCAAACCCGTCTTCCTGCCTTCTACCCTGCTGTTGCTGGGGTGGGTGGTACCCTTGCTGCTGATTGTTGTACCCTTGTGCTCTAGGATACGGTGCCATATTGTAGGGGGGTCTCATGCCTCCCGTGTTTCCGGCGTTATACTGTGGCTGCGGTGGCCTGTACTGCTGCTGAGTCTGCTGACCCCAGTTCTGATTACCTTGCCTCTGACCCCCATAGTTAGCCACATAGTTCATATCTTCAGGGTGCTGGTGATGATGATCATGCTCTGTATTCCATGGATTACCAATTGGCTGGCTAATGCAAGATGTGCACAAGCCCCCGTTGGTAGTGTCTACTACGTGAACCTGTTGCTTCTGCCCTGATTCCTCCACCTTTTTGGTGAGGATGCTCATTTGCGTCAAAAGAGTCGCCATGTTTTCAGCCATTGTATTAGAAGGATCAAGAGGTACTGAGTGCACCACTGGAGTGATAGGTGCATTTCTAGAAGTCCAACCCGAATTCTGCGCCATCTTGTCGAGCAAATTCTGACCTTCTCTCCAAGTCTTGCTCAAGAATGCTCCACCAGCCGAGGCATCAACTATATTTTTCAAGCTGTCTGACAAACCCATGTAAAACCGTTGTCCCAACATCTGCTCTGGAACACCATGGTGGGGACACATAACCAACATTCCTTTAAATCTGCCCCATGTCTCGTGTAGTGTCTCCATTGGTTTCTGTTTGAAACTCACAATCTCATCAATTTATTGAGCGGTCTTGTTAGGAGGATGGAACTTGTTGTGAAATTGCTTGACCAACTCATCCCAAGTTGCTATAGAGTTTATGGGAAGCGAGTTTAGCCAAACCTGAGCAGCTCCTGTCACCGAGAATGGAAACAATAATAATCTGATTGCTTCCGGAGTCACGTTCGGTTGCCTTTGAGTTTTGCAAATAGACAGAAAGTTCTTTAAGTGTTGCTTCGGGTCTTCTGTTTGTGTCCCAGAAAAAAGTCTCTTGTTCTGCAACAAGTGTAGCATGTTATTTGTGATCGGGAACGATTTAGCTTGTATTGCAGGCACAATAATGGCAGTGGCCAGATTGTCAGCTGTGGGTTGTGCCCAGTCATAAAGTGCACCCTCAGGCACAGGAGGTGCCAGTTGCTCATTCCTAACGTTCACGTTAGGGTCGTTTATGTCGCCCATGTCAATTTCGAGTTGGTGTATTTGTTGTGATTGTTGAAGTCTTTTGTTTGCACGATTCAATGACCGGAATGTCTTCTCGGGGTCCGAGAGTCCTTCAAGCAGTTCTCCAGTCCTCGTAGAATTTCTAGGCATGCACCTGTGCACCCAGATCAACAACCGTCAAATTTTCAATGAAAAAGTTGGTAGAGAGAAAACTGACTACAACAAGAATCTTTGTATTTCTGTCAATGGCAATTGATAATTCCGTTAACTCCCCGGCAACGGCGCCAAAATTTGATCACGCCCATGCCTAATAAAAAGGACTTTGCGGACGTTGCAAATATAACCCGAGTATTACGCCCAGGGTCGAATCCACAGAGAGTTAACCTATCAACTGCTATCTTCAGACCCACTAAGTCTTCAGAACCAGCTTCCCAAATATTCAAATCTCAGTTGAGTGTTCTTTAACAACTAGCTTGCAAATAACTAAATGGCTGTAACTAAGTAAAAATTAAAGGTTGTAAACAATTATGAGAAAAAGCTAAGGCAATGATTTCCCCTATTGATGGAATCCCTTCTGTTTATGCTCATACAAATTTACCCACACATCTCTATCAATCATGAACGCTAATCTTACCGTAAATCTCTCCCGAGTAATCACAGTAATTTACTATTGCACTCTCCCGAGATACACTAGCTTACTTTATTTAGCACAACTCAAATTAGATTGCACCCAAGGCTTCGTTATTCCTAATCCCGCCTTTAAACCCGCAATTATAGATCCCTCTAATAATCTAGGAGTGGTGTTGTTCAACAATACCCTAAATATGCAATCTTTTCCAAGTTATGCACACTAAATAGGCACAGCTAATTGAGGATCCTGTCAATTAACTACAACGAACACGAAGTTGAACAAATAAAGATTAAACTAGCAATTTGTATTCACATAAACAAGAAGTTCATCACCCAATAGGTTCCATCAACGCCTTAGACAAGGAATTTAGCTACTCATGACTATGGGAACATAAACTACGCTTGAATTCATCATAAAATCAAAAGAAACGAAGAAAGATGTTTAGAGTACTTTCTCACAATTGTTTTCCTTGCTAAGAAACCTAAAAAATCAATACATGCCTCTCTTGGGCGAAGTCTAATGTTTTAAATAGGGTTTAGGTCTAAAAATCCCGTAATTGACACTTTGGTCCCAGAAGTTTCTGCGCCTGCCGCGGTTCTGCCGCGGTCGCGGTAGAACCGCGGCCAAATACCCTCGCAGATTCTCACAACTTCTGCAGCTGCTTCCCACCGCGGTTCTGCCGCGGTCGCGGTGAAACCGCGGTGGATCCAGTTCTCTGAATCTTCGGCTTGTTTTTGCACGGGTCACTTAGGAAATTTCACAGTTGGCCTCTTTTTCATCACTTTTGACTCCAAAACTGCTCCTTAGCCGTCTTTATACATATATCACCTACAAATCATGAAAAGCACTAATAAGAGCATTTTGTCATCACTTTTAGCATTAAAACTACACAAGAAGGTGATTATTTAAGGTGTGATTATAGTCAAATTCACCTATTATCAAATGCCTAGTATTACGTTATCAATATTCTAACCTTAGAACCCAATAATCAAGCCAAAGAAATAAAAAAAATCAGCTAATCTTTTAAGCACAGATGATGGCCGAAAAACAAGAAAAAATCATAATTATATTTCATCAATGCATGAAAATTGATAAGAAATTACGATGTAAAGACATCACATGATTTCTCCTTCGACACAACTCACTTGTCATGCCTTGACAAAGTAAGCCCAAAATTGGGCTGAAATTTATTGGGGCTTAGGAAATGGTCTCGCCAGGCCCAACACATGCAAAAGTGCAGAAACCTTTAGTCATCAAGCTCACATTAGGATTAAAACTGACCCAAATTGGCCTAGCTCATCCCGATCAGGCTCTTATAAATTTAAGCCGGGAATCCTTTAGTCATCAAGAAGCCCAGATATGGGCAGCCCACTATCAGGCTCACAAATTGAGCCGCGGGCATTGTTAATATTCAAGGTTGGGCTTACTATAGGCCCAATATGACAAACAAAACAAAATAATTCAACATATGCTCATTTACATGAAAATACATCAAGTTCACATCATTTATATAATCATAAGTAGATGACTCAACTAGACCTAGGAGCTTATAATGCAAATGATCACTACTGATCTACTAATTAATTACAACAATTGATGAACTAGATCATTGCAAACTCATTTCTAAACTCATTCTGTCCGAATTATTACAAAAATGGCTTTCAAAATCTAAACTAAATGAATTATAGAATGAATCTCTCCTTGTTCTTCTCCAAATTTTCAGAGTTATGCAGTAATCAGAACATCCAGATATGAAAAGATTTTACCTTTAACGTCCTTTCATCCTGAAAATCACAACCACATTCTATTTGAGCTGAAGACAACAATTATATATCAACGTGCTTTTATATGACTCTTTTATAGAGCAAGCCACAAAGTTACTCATGAATGACATAGCAGGAACTATTATATGTATATTCAGGCTAGTTCTATGCATTAAGAAAATATTCCATATTTATTAAAATTTGATAACAATCACTACAACCAAACAATTATCAAAGAGCATTTATTTGCCACATAAATAGGCAATGCTTGCAGATTGTAGCATTCAAATAAACTGTTACATCACTTAGAAATTCATATTAGTACCTTGACAGCAACTAGCAAAAGAAAATGTCACGACCCCAAACCACCCCGGTCGTTAGGGGTGTTCATGGTTCGGTTTGGCGTCGGTGTTTCTCTAAAAAGAGACCAAACCAAGTAAATCGGTTTTTCAAATATTGGAACCAAACCAAACCAATTAAGTCGATTTTTTATCAATTCGGTTTTTTTCGGTTTTTCGGTTTTTTCGGTTATTTATCGGTTTTTTTCTTAAATATGAGACATACACTACCAAACACATATTCTGGCGACTACATTTTCAACGTAACACTATCAAATCAATTGCTCTTTGAGAAATCTATCATTTACCAAAATATATTGATGATAATTGAATCAAATAGTGATAAATAATTTAAGTACTCAATTAAAAATCAATTATTTTTAACATGAAATAAATTCTCGTATTTCACAAAAGAAAACTACCAATCAAACTAGAATGTAAAGGCAAAGAATTAGATTATTATAATAGCAAAGAACTAGACTAAAAATACAAATGACTAATATGTACTATAAAATTTTAGAAACTTTATATAAAAATATACATATATATAGGTGTAATAATAAATTTAAATAGCTACTTTTATAGTCGGTTTGGTTCGGTTTCTATTTTTTTATTAAAACCAAAACCAAACCAAATTTGATCGGTTTTTAAAATTCAAAACCAAAACCAAACCAAACCTAAAAAGTATTGGTATTTTTGGTCGGTTTGGTTCGATTTTCGGTTTGGTTCAGTTTTTCGGGTTTTTATGAACACCCCTACCGCCTATCGCAGTACTAGGCCAGCCGATCCAACATTTAAAACATAAAAGATCTTTTTCTTAATCCATTTACTAATTAGATATCATCACAATTGTTTCGTTTAAACATTTCAAAACAAGCGGAAAAAACTATGCCAAAACATCCAACACTGCCCGATCCTAGTGTCACTAGTCATGAGCCACTAAAATACAGTCTGATACTGTCTACTCAATACAAGATAAGTGACGAGCATTTAAAATCATATACATATCATAACATAAAAACCCTAGTGGGAATAACAAGATCAAATCAGTAATTATATTCTGAACATCTAGTAAAAGCTCCAGTTTCAATGAAAAGTCATAAAAACATTTTTTCAACATTTTCAACAGAGGATCAGTAATAAGAAGAGTGAAAACAGTATTTTTATAAAACAAGCCCCTCGGGCAAAGCATCATTCATATATATATATATAGCCCCTCGGGCAAGCCTCTCAGTCACTCGTGACTCAACTATCATCTATCAGCTCTCATGCTCAGCACTCACGCTCAATAGATATCTTATAATAACCGCTGCGGCGTGCAGCCCGATCCATGTATATATATATATATATATATATATATATATATATATATATATATATATATATATATATATATATATATATATATATATATATATATATAATGGTGCGGCGTGCAGCTCGATCCATAACTATCCTCACAATCCGGCCCTTGGCCTCACTCACTCATCAACCTCACAAGCCACTCGGGCATCTTAGTGCAAACTCAGCCACTCGGGCATCTTAGTGCAAACTCAGGGAACTCAGCCTAAAACATGTTCATAAATATTAAAATAGAGTGAGGAACAAAATTTAACAATAAACAGGTATAAACCATGACTGAGGACAAAGCTTTCTATCAAAAAAATGTGAGGGTAATAATAAAATACCCCCAAGGGTCCAAACAATACGGCACAAGGCCCCAAACATGGCATTCAACCCAAGTTAACAAAATCATTTCTAAAACACATAGATATCATATAGAGTTTATCAAAATATGCAACTCTACAGTTGCCACGGGACGAACCAAGTCACAATCCCTACGGGTGTACCCCCACACGCCCGTCACCTAGCATGTGCGTCACCTTATTTATCAAAATGGTACGAAATTTCGGGATTTCATACCCTCAGGTCTAGATTTACAATAGTTACTTACCGCGAACCGGATGAAAATCTACTCCGCAATGCCCTTGCCTCTCGACTCAGCCTCAAATCGCCCCGAATCTATCTAAAATTAGAATCGTATCATCAATACATGCCAAAGGAACAAAGCCCACGCAAAAATTATCAATTTAATCAGAATTCCCAAAATTGGCCAAACCCGACCCCCGGGCCCACGTCTCGGAATCCGATAAAAATTACAACACTAGAATCCTTATCATCTCACGAATCTATACATACCAAAATCATCAAAATCGGACCTCAAATGGCCCCTCAAATCCCTAATTTAAACTCTCTAATTTCAAGCCCTACTCTCCCAATTTCATCCCTAATTTTTCCACAAATTCCATGATTAAACAACGGGAAGTCATCACATATATAAGTTTTAGGACTCAAGTTACTCACCTTGTTGTTAACCCTTGATAATTCGCCCTCAAAAGCTTCAAAGCCGTCCAAAATGGTGAGAAATAAATTGAAAATCGCGAAGATGGCCTTTTATACTTTCTGCCCAGCGATTTCTGCATCTGCGGACACAATCTCGCACATGCGGATTTCACTTAAGTCCTCAGACGCCGCATTTGCGCCCCAGGTCTCGCACCTGTGGGCTCGCAGATGCGGTCCAGCCCTCCGCTCCTGCAACCAATGCCGCTTCTACGGTCTCCTTTCCGCTTCTGTGGCTCGCACCTGCGGTCCCCAATTCGCAGGTGCGGTTACGATAGAAAACAGCAGCTTCAGCTGCAACTCCAATCTTTCCAACTCTCCGGTAACCTTTTGAAATCATCCCGAGGCCCCCGGGACCTCAACGAAACCTACCAACAAGTCACATATCATCATTCAAACTTATACCAACCTTCGGAACACTCAAAACAACATCGAAACACCAACACCCTTGGATTCAAGCCTAAGGATTTCAAAACTTCCGAATTCTGCAAACGATGTAAAAACCTATCAAACCTCATCCGAATGACCTAAAATTTTGCACACACATCACAAATGACACAATGGACCTACTCCAATTTCTGGAATTCCGTTCCGACCCCGGTATCAAGATTTCCACTGCCGACCGGAAAGCTCCAAATTTCTAATTTCGCCAATTCAAGCCTAAATCTACCACGGACCTCCAAATTATATTCCGAACACGCTCCTAAGTCCAAAATCACCTAACAAAGCTATCCGAACCATCAGAATTCACATTCGAGATCTTCTATACATAAGTCAACTTTCGGTTGACTTTTCCAACTTAAGCCCCTAAATTAGAGACTAAGTATCTCATTCCACTCCAAGACCACTCCGAACACAGAGCAACCAACACGATATGATGAATTACAGCTGAACAACACATAAAGAAGCAGAAATGGGGAAAATGGTGCTGTAACTCATGAAACGACCGGCCGGATCGTTACAGGAAAGAAAATAAGTCTCTGAAATTCTGAGCAGAAGCAACAACAGGAATAACACAGAATGCTTTGAAACTTAATCCCAGAAATCTAGAAATGAACCAAAAGCAATGAAACAGTGCCAATGAACACTGATTTTGCCACAAATAGTGCCAAAAACCAGAAATTCCTTTGCTAAAAAATGAAAATGAAGAAAAAAGGACTCCAAAATCAGTGTAGGCAGTGAGGAAAGTGGGAAAAGAATTCTGACTTCAGAGTGCCCGTTTTCGTGTGTCAAGCCTGTTTTTTTAGAAAAATGATGAGTGATTCCTCTGTAAATGAGGGAGTGTGAGTCCCATTTTATAGAAGGTGAGAGTGCAAGATGATAGGAATGAGAGAGGGGTGTGGGAATATTCTTCTGCTCCCTAAAAATCAGGAAATTAGCATCTTGTGTAACAGAAAATGGACAGCTGTTGGGACAGTTGTCCATTTAGATATTTACTCACATTTTTCTAATCCATTTACTTCTGATTTTAACCCTATTAAAACCCAAAATCTGATTTAATTCAGTTGTTTTATTACATTTTAGTCCTTTATCTCTATTCTAGAAACTTCTCAAGTAGTTATAGATAAGATTCTTTCAAATTCACTTCCTAAACTACCCTGCAAGGTCCCTGTATTTACCCCAATCATTCAAGACTTAGGCCAAATGACTGACAAGCTTAGGCCCTAACTAAATGGGCCTTCTATTGTCAAGCCCAGCACACCACTAAGTCCCAAAATCAAAGCAGCTCAGAAGGTCAAATAAAAGAAAACGACTGATTTTGAACAATTAAAACTAATTACTGTGAGAATGATAGATGCAATGAGGTTGGGGTATGACTAAAATTAACTAAAATGAGTTATGAAATTAAACTTGTTAATTAGGAAAAATTAGTGATTAAGCTTAAACAAAACAGAGACAAACTAACATTAAACCCAAACCAAATTACTGAATTAACTAAAAATGATCCAATTATTCTAAACACATATGATTAAACTAAACAATCATAATCAATAAACAAAACAAATCAAAAACTAAATCCTAACTGATGATTTCAAAACAGAAAAGAAAAAACAAAGGAACAAGAGAGGAAGGTATACTGATTTTTGACCAGAAATGTGACGACGAATAAAGCGAATCGACAAACGATGAAGGCGATGAAGCTTGACTGGTCATTGGTAAGTTGGCCGGAGTCCGATGAGCTTCGAAATGAACCAAACTAACATGAATCGATTGCTCGTGTCAAGAGCAATCGACTTATGTGAGTTTGAACCAAAACTTACTTGAAATTTTCCGGAAAAACCGTATTTTAAGTTTTTTCTGATTTTCTTAGATTTGAAATTGGAGAAAATGGGTGGGGATTTTGGGGAAATTAATGGAGGGATAAGGTTTAGGAGAGTATGGGAAGTGTAGGGTACAAATTTGGGATGGTTTGGAGTATCGCCGCCGCCGTGGGCAATTTTTGGCGGGTGGCAGACGACGGCGATGAAAGAGACGAGAGGGGGGAGCATCTGATATGTACTCTAGGATTTCATGGGGTATGGGGGGTGTTTAGGACAGTTATAAGGGGATATGGTGTGGAGTTCTGGGCCGTTCGATCAAGGGAAACTAACGGAAGAGATTGCTCCTAGTTAAAACGGGATCGTTTGATTTATTAAAAAGACTGGACCGGTCTAGGGTTTGGGCTGGGGCGGATTAAAAGATTTTAAGGAAATTGGGCCAATGAAGAATGGTTTTGGCCCAATTCGGAATTAGACGAAGCTTTTTTTTTTCTTTTTTCTTGATTTTTAACCTATAGAATTAATTAAAACCTAAACTAAGTCCTAAATAAAATCTAATATGTAGAATTAAATTAATTATATATTTCTAACATTGAAATAATTAATTAACTTAAGACTAATGAAAGAAAAATTCTAATTTTAAAACTAAATCTAAAATGTAAAAATGACCCATATTTTTTGTGATTTTCGTTAAATAACGAAATTAACTCATGTATTTAAATCCTAAAATGCCATTAAGATCTAAAAATGCTATGCAATAAAATATTTTACACATTTTGGTATTTTTCTCAAAAATATTAAAAGTGCATGAAAAATGCAACTAAATGCAAATAATTACGTTATATTAGGAGTGTATCACACTAATTAATATTATTCCGTTATTAGACAGATGGACATATCTATTTTTAAGGTGATTGCCGTTACTGTATCCATGAATACATGGCGCAAATACATGTGATTACATGCGCGTACTGTTGGACTGCCATGATTTTAGGCGCTTTTTGCTGCTGTATTCATGAATGAATCAACGCTAATACAGCGAATAGACTACCATAACAACTGAATGGTAGTTATAGAAAATAATTATGCAGATGATAACGATAAGAAGTTAATAGGCACTAAACAATAGTAATTTCTGAAAATTTCTCACAAATATTTAGGAGGTGCATGCAGCCTAGCATATGCATTCAATCCAAATATTATGGGCTTCCTTCACTCTGTTGCCAAAGACATGGACCCCCATCCTTCATTATCTTCAACTAATTATTCACATCATATCATATCTTAGTTCGAATTTAAGTTATATACATAATAGCATATAAAATTATATTCACTTATTATAATAGGTTACTTATTATAATTGATATTTATCATGAAATTTACCTGTAATTATCTTATAAATGATTTGATGATATAAATTTCTTTTTTACTTCGTTAATGCATAAAACTAAACTCTAATTGAATCCGTACTATCGAAGTTTTTGGTAGCTTTGGGTCCTTCAGATATGCTGCCATAATCAAATTAGTCTCCGCCAAGACAACCGTTTCGGGAAAGAAAAAAAACGGGGAAAAACAGACACGACCATTTCTTGATTTAATTGTATTATTTTTGCGCCAGGGTCATGCTAATTCATCGTTCTCATTTTATACAATGTCCCCCAAAAGGACAGTCTTTGCAAAGACATGAATAACTATTACATGGCGTTTAATTTTAAAAAAAAAAGTTGTAAACAAAAACATGCTTGTATAGTACCTATCTTTTAGACCACCCCGTTCTACTCTTAAATTTTTTTCAGCAATCAAAAGCCAAAGACTTCAACTTTTCTTGTTAAAGAAAAATCCAAAAAGAATGTTTCCGATTCAAAAAAATAAGAAGCTTGTCTTATAGGCTTATCCACCATTTCATACAAGATTTCATCCTAAGAGGTATATAGCATAATAGAATAAATAATGATAGAATACGTATTTATTTTCATGTTATGCGTAATAATAGGTAGATTAGTGCGAAATATATGCAACGACTATGTGTCAAATGAGTTTAATGTCTCTTTTGTTCTCTTTTGCAAGACGTTTTAACTTGTGAAAGTGTTTGGCAATAAAAAAAATACTTAAAAAAAGTTAAAATCTGCTTAAAAAAAGCTAAAACCAATAAGTTGGAAAACCCAACTTTTTCGAAATTGGCTTAAAAGCCATATTGCTTTGACCAAGTATATTACATTCTTTATCCCTTATAATTTTTCTTAATTCTGAAATTACCCTCAATAGAAACCCAACAACATACTAGAGTATCTTTTTCTTTTCTCCATTCTTGTTGCAGCAACCTTCTTCTCAATTCTTTTCTCCATTCTTGTTACAACATACTCTGTTTTCTTCTTCGTCTTCTTCCATAACTTTCCTCTCTTTTCCTTTCATTTCTTTATTTACACTTTATTCATTATTTTCCCCTTTTTTTCTTTTCCTTTCATTTCTTTCTTTACGCACCCCTCATATTTTCAGTAAAACACTTTTACATATTCAAACAACTTTTATCAATCTAAGTGGGGAAAGAATTAAAGGGCAGATGAACTAATCATATTCGAACATATTTTACATCTGTCTTCACATTTACATATTCGAACACTTTTACATATTCGAATCCCATTTACCAACTCAGTAAAAAATAGCAAACACAAAAGACAAAAATGTAACAATTATCGGTTTCAAAAGATAAAATAAATTTCTCTTATTTTCTTTTGTACCAATTACCACAGTTGGTCGTCGAATTCTTCCTTTTTTTTAATTGGTGTAACTATATTTTAAAATCAAATAATTCAATGAATTTATGTGTTACCCCTGGATTTGAAGCTATGAACGAAAAATATAATATTATAGTAATCATCTTCTTTATAATGTTAACAACTTTAAGGATATTTCAGTTATTTTAGCAAGAAAAAGTGCTTACCAACACTTCTTTACCAAACACTTGATCAACTTTTTTTCGGTTTTAGCACTTATAAAATGCTTTAATCACTTAACTTAAAAGCCCTTTTTTTTAAGTTAATCCAAACGGGCACTTAGTATCCTTTGTGCATCTGAAAAAAAATTCACCCCGTTGAAATTTTAAAAATCCATAATTGCTATTGACAATCATCTAAGAAAACCAAAAAAAACACAAAGAAGTTCTTAAAAGATACTTAGTATTTCGTTCTTCAAACTAAACAAATAAAAAGGAAGAAATACTGGCTTCCCTATATCTGGTTTGTTGCCAAAAATTCCCACCGGCTACCATCCAAGACAGGCAACTGAAGTTTTAATATAAAACCGAATGCTGAAAACAGGTCAAAACCATCTTTGCGCTTGGGGCAATGACGCAACTAGTGAGGTTCTAACCGAGGCGCGTCTATTGCTGGTTGAAAACTATTTCCAAACCCCCTCTTTGGCCTGGGTTCTGCTCTGGCCATTGAGAATTTTTGGAAGGGCTTCCCTTTGGAGTAAACCCTACAATCCTGAGTCTAATACTTCAATTTCACCTATAGTTACGTTCATGAGTACTGTTACGCGGTGCCTTCCTGAGATTCCTTGGAAGGGCGACGTAAGGCTAGGCAACTGATGTCAGTGCAGATGCTGTCCGCCAACCGAGGTCCCCTCCGTACGCTAGACGAGATTGTTAGTGCCGTACGGAAAAACCAATGTCGAGAGCAATTGAGAGAACAGAAATGAGAATTCAGAATGAAAGAAAGCTTGATTGCATTAATGAAAGCTATTACAGAAAAGCAACGCGGTGTCGAGGGGGAGAGACACCAGTATAGAGAATTGCTTGCTTGCTAGAAAGTTTTGATTGCTTGATCCCCCTAATAATACTTAAAAAAAATAATCCAAAGCTACAAGACTAGACTTGACTAAGCTAGAGAAACATAATGGAAGTACATGAAATAAAACTACTCTATATTTACAATGAAAATGACTTAGTTTTCTATAAGGCAGCAGCAGGTCCGTTGTCAGCAGCAGTGTCTTTGGCATCACGGTCTGCGCGCGCGGCGTTGTCTGCGCGCACGGCGCTGTTGGCTTCTGCCTGCGGCTTGGCGCTGGCGAGGGATATCGGTGGGGAGACAGAGGCACCTGTGCGCTTGTCACTTGGCGCGGCCAAGACCACGGGGCCGTCCGTGGCGCTAGGCATTGGGAGGCTTGCTAGGACGCCACGGGGCGCGCCCAAGGGGTCATGGGGCATGGCTGGAAAGCCGCCCATGACATTCTCCCCCACCTGAGTTGGCGACGTCCTCGGCGCCTTACTTGCAAAATAATCTTCAATGAGGCTTTTGTAGGCTTTGAGGTTTGTTCCCCTCTCCCAAGTATTCTCTTCTGCATCACAGCCCTGCCATTTCACCAAAAACTCTTGGTGATCTTTCCTTGAGGCATGAATCACTCTGTCATCAAGGATAGCTTTAACACGCCTTTTTCCAGTTGAATTGGGACCTCGAATACTGGGTATTGTGAGCTGGCTCCTTGAAGGATCCTCCGTGTCTTCCCGAAAAGGTTTCAGGAGACTGACATGGAAAACAGGATGAATTTTCCACCAAGCTGGGGTATCCACCCGGTATGCAACTTTCCCAATGTGCCTTTCAATGGACAAGGGTCCAATGTATTTTTGCAATAGGCGAGGGTCATGGACCCCTGCAAATAAGTACCGCTTTGGGATTTTGACCATCACTTTGTCTCCTACTTGATACTCAACAAAGCGACGATTCTGATCAGCACGCCTCTTCATCCGCTTTTGGGCTTTGACAAGATAGCTCCGCACTATCTCCAAATTCCGCTTCCACTCTTTTGAGAAGCTGGCAGCTCGAGGAGATTTAGCCATGTTTGGTGCATTCACAGTGTGTGGGAGTAGCGGTTGCTGTCCGGTAAAAATTTCAAAAGCGCTTTTGTTGGTACTAGAGCTCTTTTGTGAACTGAAACACAGTTGAGCAGCATCCAGAAGCTTCACCCAATTCTTCTACGATCCGGTTACAAAGTGGCGGAGATATTCCTCCAACATACCATTGAACCGCTCCGTCTGGCCATCAGATTGCGGATGAAAACTTGAGCTGTGACTCAATTTTGACCCAAGGCACTTGAAGAGTTGGGTCCAAAAGTTGCTAGTGAAGCGTGAGTCGCGGTCACTAACAATGTCTTTGGGCAGGCCCCAATATTTGACGACATGAGAGAAGAAGAGTCGAGCTGTATCTTCTGCTGATATATATTGTGGGGCTGCAATAAAGGTGGCATACTTGGAAAACCGGTCCACCACAACCAAGATGGTTGTGAGATCTCCGACCTTGGGCAATCCGGTGATGACATCCAGGGAAACACTTTCCCAAGGTCTCTTTGGGACAGCGAGTGGTTCCAAGAGTCCCGCTTGTGTCAAGCGGTCCGACTTGTCCTTCTGCATACTAGACAAGTCTTCACATATTGAGCGACATCATCGGCTATTTGAGGCCAATAATAGGCACGACGAAGTAACGCCATGGTGCGTTCTTCACCGGGATGGCCGGCCCATAGAGTATCATGACATTCCGCTAGAAGAGTCCTCCGCAAATCTCCTCCTTTAGGAACATAAAGTCGGTTCCCTTTTACTTTCAGAAAACCATCTTCCATGTAGAACTGGCGAGTCTTGCCCTGTCCTACCAAATCAACCAAATACTGAGCAGCAGGATCCTTGATGAGTAGATCCCGTATTTGGTCCTTGATGGATGTGGCTACTGTCGCTTCCCCCTTAGCAAGGTGGCGAGTAGGCACACCGATGCTAGATCCGCTCTCCGACTGAGCGCATCAGCAAACTATGATTGGTCTTTTCACTTCGATACTCCAAGTTGAAGTGGAATTCAGCTAGGAGTTCCTGCCACACGTAGTGTGACCTCGTCGACGTCTAGCTTCCGGCTGGGTCATGAAATGGCTAACAGCTGTGTGGTCTGTCTGACCACGAACGGGGTTCCCAGCAGGATAAGTGCCTCCAGAGGCGCAAGCAGTGGACGACATCCAATAATTCTTTCTCATGGGCGGCATAGCGTCGCTCTGCATTCTTCAGCTTCTTACTCTCGTACGCTACAGGGTTCCCTTCTTGTAGCAAGACTCCGCCGAGGGCATAGCCAGATGCATCTGTTTGTACCTCGAACGGCTTGGCCAAATCAGGAAGGGCCAAGACGGGGCTACTACATAGCCGCTTTTAATGCGTTTGAAGGCCTCTGTCTCCTTGGTCCCAATCCACAGGTGTGACCTTCTTGAGGGTTCTGTCAATGGCACTGCGATAAGTGAGTAGTTTCTTCCACAAACCGCTGGTAGAAGTTGCATAGGCCAAGGAACGCCCTCAAGGCGTGGACATCTTAGGCGGCGGCCAATCTGTGATGGCCTGGATTTTCTGTTGGTCCATTCTTGATGCGTCCTTCCTCGATGACATGTCCGAGAAAATCAATTTGCTTCTGAGCAAAGGAGCACTTGGATAACTTTGCATATAGTTCATGCTCCCGCAACCGAGCTAGGACCTTCTGCAAGTGCACTAGGTGTTCCATAGTCTGCGCTATATACCACAATTGTCATCTAAGTAGACCACCACAAATTCGTCGATGTAATCTCGGAAGACTTGGTTCATGAGAGTGCAAAACGTAGCAGGGCGTTGGTCAAGGCCGAATGGCATGACCAGGAAGTCGTACGACCCCATTATCTTGTCAACAGGTCGTCTTGTGTTGCATCATCCCTCTGCAATCCAAACTTGCAATAACCTGTCTTCAGATTATCTTGGTGAACACCGTAGCACCACCCGAGTCTATCAAAAAGTCTGCAATTAGAGGATAGAGTACTTGTCTTACCGGTATATTGTTGTATTAGCTCGGATAATCCACACAGAGTCGCAGGCCCATCGATGTTTCTTTTGGAATAGAACAGGGGACCCATATGGGGACTTGGAGGGTACAATGTTCCTGTATCTAACATTTTCGTCCAATTGTCTCCGAAGCTCGGTGAGTTCGGGTTGTGACATTCTGTAAGGCGCCCGGGCAGGTGGCTTCGCGCCTGGCACCAACTCAATTTCATGGTCCACAGTGCGCCTAGGCGGGAGCCGCTTTGGCATGTCTTGTGGCATGACATCTTCAAACTCCAGTAGTAACTCCTTCACGGGTTCAGGAATGGGACCTGATGAGCGTTCTATATCTTCAATGCAGGGCTTGGCCCTATTGGTACCCATCATCAGTAGCATGTCTGCAAATGTTACAGGCATGGTGTTGGTTTGCCTTAGGAATTCCAGCCCAACAATCAACTCGAAGTCATCTATGATCACCACTCGCAGGTTGAATTTTCCTTCGTAAGGCTCAAGCTTCACCGGTACTTCTTTAGCTATTCCACCCACTGGCTGGGGAGGTGAGTTGATAGCCTTGACGCTACCTTTACCTTTCCCTACAACTAGTCCAAGGCGCTCCACCTGAGCCGAGGCTAAGTAGTTGTGGGTAGCACCCGTGTCTATCATAGCCCGAATGGGCTATGCCATTCACCTTCATCTCGACGAACATTAAGGTCCTCTCTTGTTTAAGAGGAGTCTCTTATTCGCCTTCTTTTCCCTTTCCTGGTTGACGGGACATGGGTCCTTCTTCTTACGATACCAGCACTGGTCTCCGCTAGTGCCTCAGAAACGGAACCCACAATTGCATTGAAGGCACCTACTGGTTCAGTTTGGTCCGCATCGTCTGAGTCGTCATCAGTCCCATCATCAATAGCCTGATGGGCATTCATCTGTGCATGTGGGCACTCATTGTTCCAATGTGGACCGCCGCAATGACGGCATCCTGAAGGAGGCTTTCTCGCCCGATCATTGTTGTTTGACGCAGCACTATTGCTGCCGGAGGAAGGAGCTCTAGATTTGTTTGAGTTCCGATCTCCCCCATTTTTGCTAGGGCCACCATTGCTAGGCTGGCCCCCTTTGAATCCCGCTCGGGTAGGCGGCTGGGGCCTGTCCTTCCGAGCTTCCATTTGGTAGTCCCCAAGGCATTCAGCTGCTTGGATCGCCTTGGGAAGGGTATCTACCCTCTGTCTTTGTAGCTCCACACGGGCATAGGGTTTCAACCCTTCCAGGAAGGTGAAGAGCTTGTCTTTGTCCCCCATGTCGCGTATACTTAGCATGAGCGCGGAGAATTCCCGCACGTAGTCCCGCACTGATTTTGTTTGGCGGAGTTCCCGTAGTTTTCACCTTGCATTGTATTCAACATTTTCGGGGAAGAATTGTAGGCGTATGGCTGCCTTCAGTTCTGCCCATGTCTCGAGAGTATCTTCACCGGCCTTGATGGCTTCGTACTTCACCCGCCACCAGAGCTTAGCATCGCCCTGAAGATACATGGCTGCAGTTGCTACCTTCTTAGCTTCCTCTAGGCCCCCAACCGCATCGAAATACTGTTCGACGTCAAAGATGAAGTTCTCCACTTCCTTGGCATTCCTAGCTCCACTGTATGGCTTTAGCTCAGGAATTTTCAGTTTCTGTGTCGCGGAAGCAGAGTTCACAGCGCCCCCGATTTGGTTTCCACCTCCTCGGAGTAGGCCCTGTAAAGCAGCATTGACAACATTGAGCTGGTCTGTCAATTTGTCAATAGTTTGTTGCATGGCAGTCACCCTGTCTGCCTCTTGTGCCCTGTGGGCTAAATCCTCGGCGCGCTCCTGGTGGAGCCCCTCGAATTTCTCAAAAATTTCGGCTGCCATATGTCGGTCTCCCTCGGAGTCGCGACTGATGTTTTCAATGTCAACTTCAGCCTGGAGCACCCTGCGGTCCAGGTCGTCCAACCTTTACACTAGGCTGGTTCTTAGTTTAGGCACCGTATCCACAATAGGCCGTAATACCTCAACCGTCCCTTCGAGAGCCGCAATGCGGTCCCCATGATTCACCATGGTCAGAAATGGTGGTAATGTCAATACGTTCCCTCGTCCGATGTCGAGCCTAGGCTCTGATACCAACTGTTACGTGGCGCCTTCCTGAGATTCCTTGGAAGGGCGACGTAAGGCTAGTCAACTGATGTCAGTGCAGTTGCTGTCCGCCAACCGAGGTCCCCTCCGTACGCTAGATGAGATTGTCAGTGCCGTACGGGAAAACCAATGTCAAGAGCAATTGAGAGAACAGAAATGAGAATTCAGAATGAAAGAAAGCTTGATTGCATTAATGAAAGCTATTACAGAAAAGCAACGCGGTGTCGAGGGGGAGAGACACCAGTACAGAGAATTGCTTGCTTGCTAGAAAGTTTTGATTGCTTGATCCCCCCTAATAATACTTAAAAGAAATAATCCAAAGCTACAAGACTAGACTTGACTAAGCTAGAGAAACATAATGGAAGTACATGAAATAAAACTACTCTATATTTACAATGAAAATGACTTAGTTTTCTATAAGGCAGCAGCAGGTCCGTTTTCAGCAGCAGTGTCTTTGGCATCACAGTCTGCGCGCGCGGCGTTGTCTGCGCGCACAGCGCTGTTGGCTTCTGCCTGCGGCTTGGCGCTGGCGAGGGATATCGGTGGGGCGACAGAGGCACCTGCGCGCTTGTCACTTGGCGCGGCCAAGACCACGGGGCCGTCCGTGGCGCTAGGCATTGGGAGACTTGCTAGGACGCCACGGGGCTCGCCCAAGGGGTCATGGGGCATGGCTGGAAAGCCGCCCATGACAGTACGTTTGTAACCGAACTTTAACTCACGTTTAATATAGCTCTAGATTTAAGTTTTAACTCTAGTATTATAATGTTTTAATAATCTCAATGTGAAGATTATAGGATTATGTTTATTCAACTCTTATCCCTTGAGTCTCTGAGTTGCGATCTGGAAATGTGTATATTTTTCACTGTAAGAAAAAAAAAATTATGTTTGCATTTCTGGGTATTCTTTCTCACATTTATATTGAAACATGATTGGGTATGATAATTCGAAGTTTTTCTTAATGGAAGGAAGTTAGTTTTTGGTGTGTATAAAACTAGTGAACCGAATTGAATTTGAGAAGAGGTTGATCAGGGTTCATATAAGAAAAAGAGGAACGAGAGAGAAAAAATCTCATTTATGTTATGTTGTCCAAAATACACCGACTTGTTTTTTCTTATGTAATTATTATATTATAGAGAAATTTTCATAAAGCACTATCTTTTAGTGGTAATTAGCTATCTATAGATACCATTTGCTATATTACGGATTGTAGATACGTTTTCTGTTGTTATAAGATGTATTAGATGTATTTAAGCTACTGTATTCATGAATACAATAGCAAAAATAGGCGTAAATCAGGGAAGTCCAGCTAATCAGTTGTTGTATTCGAGTGTATTCGACTGTATTCATGGCGTGAAACATGGGATTACAGCTGGACAAATTATTGTATTTGACTGTATTCGACTGTATTCACGGCGTGAAACATGGGATTACACTGTTTTTAAACGGAAAGTGTATCAATTAACATAATAGACTCCTAATATAACTCAACAAACTCAATTATAACACACAAAATTTGTATTTCCGGTTATAAAAAAGAGTCTCAACCGAAAAATACCCAAAAAATATAGCAATCTTCAAAGAAATTATATAATACATCTGAATACATAAATTATATTAATTAAAAAAACATATGAATACATTCATGGCATATAGCGAGACAGTGAATACAATGAAATACATAGAATACAACGGGATACATTGAAATACAATGAAAAAAAAGACAGTGAATACAATGAAATACATGGAATACAGCGAGATACAGTGAATTACAATGAAAAAAAAGACAATGAATACAATGAAATACATGAAAAATAGCGTGATACGTTGAAAATACATTGAAATATTTTAACAGAAAATCAAGTTGCTCAGCCCCAAACTCCGTTGTCTTTGTTCAAGAACAAACCCTAATATCCGGCGAATCCGCCGTCGAGCAATGAAATGCAGTTGATCGATAAGCTGGCGAGCAGTAGTGAGCATGCCTCTAACGACGTCGTGTTGGCCCGAACTGGAATGCAGTTGTGACGGTGGAGGTTGCGGTGGCGCCGCCGTGGACTCCGCCTCCATCATGTCAGTGTCCGTACTGTCCATGGCATTTCAGTTGCAATTTGCGATCTGCACTTTTGTCGCTGAAGAATAATTATTTCTGACTCTTATTGTACTGAAGGGTTGGTATTTGATTGAAGGTATTAGTAAAAAGAAATGAAGATAAGAGAAATGGCGAAGAGACAAGACGATGTTTCTAGCAATTTCTGGAATATTTGCCCCTTCCCACTCCCCAACACTCATCTTTCCTCCACGGCTCTTCTATCATTGTCCCTTCGGCTGATTGTTCTCTTATTGAGCATCGTATTTTTAGGGAATGGGGGAAGAGAATGACATGTATCAAAGTAGAGAGAGAAAGAAAATAGTGTAACTGAATAGCGTATTTAGTGGCTTAGGGGTAGGAGGTAACCAAAATTAGATATTTTGCTATAAATATTAAAAGTTATCTATAGAATATAATTTTTTTAAATGGTATTTACTTAAAATAAATAAGGTGTTAACCTTTGCTATGGGAGGTAAAAGTTCCAAATAAAAATACATCAAATAAGTCTGTAATGGGCCTGTGTAATGGGCCTTACTAAACTGAAGTCCAACATCCCCCCTCCCAAGTTGGAGGGTGTCATAAACCCCAACTTGAGCAACAAAGTGTAATGACCCGATCGGTTTTTTTGAGCTTTAATGTTACATTCGGTGGTTTGAGACTTTCAGTAGCTTCATATGATGTTTTATGACTTGCTTGTATAATCGGTTTTAGTTTTCGAGTGATTCGGGATTGATTTAGAAGAATGACTCTCGATTTGGAAGCCTTAAGGAAGAGTTGACCAATGTTTGATTTTTGAGTAAACGGACTCGAATCGAGTTTTTATGGTTCCGATACGTTCGTATGATGATTTTGGACTTGTACATACGTTCGTATTCAGTTTTGGAGGTTCCTAAAAAGATTCAACACTATTTGTCAAAAGTTAGCAATTTGAAGAATTTAAGAGTTCATAAGTTTGACCAAGAGTTGACTTTGATATTATTGGACTCCAATCGGTGTTTCAAGACATTGGATAGATCTATATAGTTGAATTGAACTTGTGTGCAAAGTTTAGAAATAATTCAAAGTGTTTAAGTGTGATTCGGACACTCTTTTGAAAGAATGAAGATTTAATAATTTAAGAGAAATTATATTCGGTTTGAGTCTCTATTCTTTTTTGTGATATTCCCGTGAGTGTTTTGAGGCTTTGAATAAGTTTGAAGAATGTATTTGTACTTGTAGGTATGTTGGATGGGGTCCTGAGGGTTTTGGGTGTGTTTTGGATCATTGGTTGAGAAACAACAACAACAACAACAACAACGACCCAGTAAAATCCCACTAGTGGGGTCTGGAGAGGGTGGTGTGTACGCAGACCTTACCCTTTCCCCGAGGGAGTAGAGAGGCTATTTCCGAAAGACCCTCGGCTCAAGAAGACGAAAAGAGACAATATCAGTACCATCAATAGAAACCATAAGAAAAATAACATCATGATAATGAGAAAGTAGATGCAATGCAAGAGCTTTAGACAGTACATAGACCCGACACTACGAAAAATGAAAGAGTAGTAAGACGCAACATTGCCACTAACTAACTTCGACAAAAACCCTACCAGACTAGCTTCACAAAGGTACGAAGTAAGGAAAGACTCAACTACCTCCTAACCTACAACCCTAATAGTCGACCTCCATAGCTTCCTATCAAGGGCCATGTCCTCGAAAATCTGAAGCCTCGCCATGTCCTGCCTGATCACCTCTCCTCAATACTTCTTAGGCCGTTTTCTACCTCTTCTCGTGCCCTCCAAAGCCAGCCGCTAACACCTCCTTACCATGGTATCTAGGCTTCTCCTTTGTACGTGTCCGAACCATCTAAGCCTCGGTTCCCGCATCTTGTCATCAATAGGATCCACGCCCACCTTCTCCCGAATATTTTCATTCCTAATCTTATACATCCTAGTGTGCTCGCACATCCACCTCAACATCCTCATTTCTGTTACTTTCATCTTCTGGATATGTGAGTTCTTAACAGGCCAACACTCCGCCCCATACATCATGGCCGTTCTAACCACCGCTTTGTAAAACTTACCTTTGAGTATCGGTGCCACTCTCTTGTCACACAGGACTCCAGATGCCAACCTCCACTTCATCCACCCCATCCCAATACGGTGTGTGACATCCTCGTCAATCTCCCCTCCCCTCTGGATAACTGACCCAAGCTACTTGAAATTGCCACTACTTAGGATGACATGTGATTCAAGCCTCACTTCCATGCCCACTTCCCTCGGCTCAGTGCTGAACTTACACTCCAGGTATTCCGTCTTCATCCTGCTCAGCTTGAAACCCTTAGACTCAAGAGCCTGTCTCCAGACCTCCAACCTCTCGTTAACACTGGCTCTCGACTCATTAATCAGAACTATGTCACCGGTGAATAACATACACCATGCACCTCTCCTTAAATATGGTGTGTTAACGTGTCCATCACCAAGGAAAATAAAAACGGGCTGAGCGTAGAACCTTGGTGTAACCCTATAACAACTGGAAACTGCTCAGAGTCGCCTCCTGTTGTCCTTACCCGAGTCTTAGCCCCATCATACATGTCCTTAATTGCCTAAATGCTGGCAGTCGACATGCCTTTTTCCTCCAAGCATCTCCAGAGAACTTCTCTAGCAACCTTTTTGTACGCTTTCTCTAAATCAATAAACACCATGTGCAGATCCTTCTTCCCCTCCTTATACTGTTCAACCAACCTCCTAATAAGGTGTATAGCTTCCATAATAGAACGACCCGGCATGAACCTGAACTGGTTGTCTGATATAGATACCATCCTCCTCACCCTCGCTTCAACCATCCTCTCCCAAACTTTCATGATATGACTTATACCCCTATAATTATTGCAACTCTAGATATCACCTTTGTTCTTATACAATGGAACAACCGTACAACACCTCCACTCACCCGGCATCCTCTTCGTCCTAAAAATAATATTAAACAACCCAGTCAACCACTCCAAGCCTGCTCTATCCACACACTTCCAAAGTTCAACCGAAATTTTGTCTGGCCCGGTCGCTTTGCCCCTACTCATCTTACGAATAACTCCCACGACCTCCTCAACCTCGATATAACTGCAGTTCCCAAAGTCACGGTAACTCTCGGAATGCTCCAGTTCACCTAGCACAATATCCTGATCCCCTTCTTTATTCAGAAGTTCATGAAAGTAAGTTTGCCATCTTCTTTTAATCTGGGTATCCTCCATCAATACTCCTCCATCGTCGTCCTTGTTACATCTCACTTAGTCCAAATACCGAGCCTTCCTCTCTCTCATCTTGGCCAGTTGGAATAACTTCTTCTCTATGCCTTTATCCCCAGTTCCTCGTACATACGGCCATAGGCCGCAGTCTTAGCCTCAATGACCGTCGGCTTAGCTTCCTTCCTAGATACCTTATACCACTCCATGCACGTTCTCCTCTCCTCCTCACCTGTGCTCCCTACTAACATCAGGTATGCCACCTTCTTCGCTTCCACTTTACCTTGGACCACTTTATTCCACCACCAGTCTTCTTTGTGCCCGCCAAAGACGCCTGTCGAGATCCCTAACACCTCTCTCATAGCCTCCTTTATACAGTCTGCTATCGTCGACCATATAATGCTCACGTCACCATTATTCTTCCAGGCTCCCATAGTCGACAACCGCCCTTCCAACTCCTGGGCTTTATCCTTAGTCAGGGCACCCCACCTGATTCTCGGTCGTCCTTGGCCAAAACTTTTCCTTCTCTTTAACATAATACCAACGTCCATCACCAAGAGCCTACGCGGCGTCGCGAGTATCTCATCCGGAATAACCTTACAATCCTCGCACAACCCTCTATCACACCTCCTGAGGAGGAGATAGTCAATATGAGTCTTCGCCACAGCGTTTTGAAAAGTAACCAAATGTTCCTCCCTTTTTTGAAAGCAAGAGTTCGCAATCACCAACCCAAAAGCCTTAGCAAAGTCCAACAGCGTAATACCTTCTCCATTACTCTCCCCAAAATCGAAGCCTCTATGCACGTTTCCATAGCCGCCTGCAGTCGACCCAATATGACCATTGAAATCCTCTCTAATGAATATCCTCTCAGTAGGCGGGACCTGGCGCACAATCTCATCTAACCCCTCCCAGAATCGCCGTTTAAACTCCTCATCCAGGCCCGCATGCGGCGCGTAAGCGTTAACGATGTTTAGGGTGCACTCTCCAACCACCAACTTAATAATCATCAATCTATCATTCACCCGTCTAACCTGAACCACCGACTCTCTAAGTTTTCCATCTACCAAGATACCCACTCCATTCTTACCCTTTCGGGCTCTGGAGTACCAAAGCTTATACCCTTCCACATCCCTCGCCCTCAACCCTACCCACCTAGTCTCCTAGACACATGTTATATTGAACCTCCTCTTCCGAAGGATCTTTTCCAACTCTATAGACTTACCATTCAATGTACCTACGTTCTATGACCCAGTTCACAACCTATATGCACCCTTGTTCCCCTTTTACCTCCCTTGCCTCACTTCCCACCCCCTAACTCCTGCCCCACCCCCTGCTACCCCTGAGGACATGACCTCACTCGACCATCTCAGACCACAGCCACTATACCTGTGGCAGACTAAGGGAAATCACTAACACACACTAGGCAACAGACCAAAGAAGACAAGTTGCAACTACATACACGCTAATATGGTGATTAACCTAATACGAACTATGATGGAAGCAATTTAACTAACACAACGAAGGCAAACGGGAAAATGGGAGGTACCAACTCCCGCAATCAAAACTTGGAATTGTCTTGGTATACACGATGGTATTGCGACCACCTTGCACGTTTACGTCCAACTCCCGCGCCGCCCCTTGTTGACAGTCGCCCGGGCTATTCTTCATTGTTTGCACACGTACGCCCCACTCGACACCACAAGTCACCGACCCTAACTTCAAATACACACAAACCATAACAAAGGCAAGCAAAGGGAGAGGGGCTGTCATCGCTACTACTGGTGAAGCCCCAGCCATAGCACGAAAGCGCAAATAAAAGGGAACGAAGAGAAAGAGGGAACGAAGAGGAAAGGAGCAGAGAAAATAGGGGGATATTACACGCAACTAAGAATTGAAAATGAAGAAGAAAAGAAAAAGGGAAAATGGCCGATGTTGCTGCCCAGCAAAACTAAATTAACAAAGGATCAAAAAGATCAAGAGTTAAATCAAAAGAAACAACAGTAAACAAGTAGATCTCTGATTAAATCCGATAAGAATCAACACTAAATATCAATCAAACTTCTAAGTCAAAATGAAGTAAAACAGTAACAAATCTAAGCCACAAAAACAAAAAACAAGCTTTAAGATCAGACAATGACCAGCGGCACCGGTAACGAGAAAATGGCCGGAAATGGTGGGATTTAAGAGTGGGATGTAACTCACCGGAAAATTCTCCTGAAGAGAGGGGGGGGGGGGGTTTTCAGAGAGAGAACTTAACATGGTTCAAAGAAAAAAACCTAACACAAATAAAAATAGAAAACACGCCTACTGATCTATGAAAAACAGAAAAATCAAAACTGAGTCTAACTTTACAGGAGGTCTATGGTCAAAACAAAGAAAACCCAGATAACGAAAATTATATCTAAACACAAAATCAATATTTAAAAATGAAATAAACATAGAATAACAATCAATATGAAGAAGAAAAACCAGGGATTTCGGAATATAGTAGATATACACCTTGAATGAAGAAGATGGAGAAAGGAAGAGAAGTGGCGATGGAGAAGGTGGGTGGGGTGGGGGTAGGGAGTAGAGACAGAGAGAATGCGAGAAAGCGTTACGATTTTGAGACTTTCTTAAACATCCATTGGTTGAGAAACTAGTTGAATTAAGGATTTGGAGTTTGACCATGGTCAATATCGGGTCATGATGACCTCTTTTCGATGTTTTGAGAGCGCGAGCAGGCTTGTAGCGTATTTTATGATTGAAATGCATATATGGTTTGTGTCCAGAAGGTTCCGAATGAGTTTTGGGTGCTAAAACGAAGATTTTCTTATTTCTTATTTTTTTTCTGGTGTAAATAATTATGAAAATGCTATTTATGTCCTTGAAATTTTCAGACTTCCTTTAAAACTTCAATACATCATATTTTCCTCATTTTAAGGCCAAATTGGGTGATTCAAAAGGCTATCTTTGGTGTAATTTTGCAAGAATTATGTTGGGCTTATCAAATATAAATTTCAGGGTAATATAGGATTTAATTCGAGCTGGAACAACTGTTATATTTTTTTTACTTGTTTTGGAATTTAGTCATTTTTTCTCACAAGGATTTGGAGCTCTAATTTGGGTAGAGGGGATTTTCACAATTTGGATTAGGATTCGAGCCGTCCAGAGGTTGTTTCATGCGGGGAAGGCTTCTTAGATTATTAATTTAGCTTCTTCAAGGTACGTGTCTTGCCTAGCTTTGTAGGGGGATTTGTAATAAAATGATATTGTTTGCTACATATGGGGGTGAAGAATAAATGAGGTGACGAGCGTATGTGCATGTGCCAGGGTTAACCAAGGGTAGATTATACGATTATTTGTGCCTTGTTGGAATATCTAATTTTCTTGCTTCATGTTTTACTTGACTTCTATAATAATGTGAATATGAATTTCAATGCTAGAAACCTTGATTTAGCTTATTATAACTTAATTAAATTTTACAGACTCTTTGTGTAACTGTTAATGTGCTAAATTCGGTCATCACTATACCTAGTCACGAATACATGTCTATGACCGAAATTCTAAGGTAATTGGGTTCCATAGTTATGTTGGAAAACATGATTGAGCATTTGTAAAAATACTTGAACAATAGCATTCTTGAGGTATATTGAATTATTTATTGGCTCAAAAGTTGTGAATGATGTTCACGTGGTGTATTTACTTAACCACTCTTCTTGATGTTATTCATGTTTTCTACTTTGCTTATCATTGTTATACATATGCTTGGTGAGGAAGAGTGTACAACATGAAGGGTGATTCCGTGTCATTGCATTTACATTATCATATAAGGAAGAGTGTAAAGCACGAAGGGTGATATCGTGCCATTTCATATACACTATTATGCACGAAGGATAATGCCATGACATTTCATTTACATTATTATGTGAGGACGAGAGTAAAAGCACGAAGGGTGATGATGTGCCATTGCATTTATAATATCATGTGAGGATGAGAGTAAAAGCACGAAGGGTGATGTCGTACTATTGTTCTTATATATCATGTGTTCATGGCACGAAGGGTGTTTCTGGAAAGGTGAGGATGAGAGATGCATTATGTTGTGATATTTTTTCCTTGTGTATACGTTTATGCCTTTATCTTGAGTTGTTACTGTTTTACCTATGTTTTCTATGATGCTTGTGGTTGTCACATATTTGCCTTTTCCTTACTTGTTATTGTTCTACCCGTGGTTCTATTTGTCACTTTTTGTTCTGTTCATATCTACCTTCATGTTTGTTATATGTACATTATGCCTCTTTTTTATGTTGTGATTTTACCTAAACCTTCTACCTTATTAGCTGATGAAAACTATGTTCTTCTACCTTACTTGTTGTCACTACTTTTGTGCCTCCTATCTCGTCTGTTTCTGGTTTTTATATGCGTCTGACTTTCTTATTGCTACTATCTGTGTAGTCTCTACTTCGTAGTTATTATTGGTATTTCTTTTACCTAGTTGATACTATTATACATATGCTCGGTAAGGATGAGATAAATGCATGAAGGGTGTTGCTGTGCTAATTGATTTGACATACATTCATATATTTGGTGAGGATGGGATAAATGCACGAAGGGTGTTGCCATGCCATTTGATTTGATATTTTGAGTACATTCCTCATACTATAAAAGTTTGTGGATTCACTATTGTGTTTGGTGATTATCGCTCTAAGAAAAGGATTGGTTGTGATATTGATAAAACTGACCGTGATTTCTTTTAGTAATCATTACTGATTCACATATTCGTTTTTTGTACTCTTCTCTGTTATTTCTAGTATTATTTCTATTGCAAATCTACTGAACAGATTCATTTAGTAAGTATCTTTTGACTTAAAAACCTCGTCACTACTTTATCTAGGTTAGTCCAGATACTTACTGAGTACATGAGGTCGATTGTACTCATGCTACACTTCTGCACCTTACGTGAAGATCTTAGAGTTGCATAGTTGTAGGAGACTGATCGGGTCCAAACCTGCACCACTATAGAGTGGCGAGAGTGGTCGATGTATCTTTTACCCGAGAAGGTCGGGATCGAATCCACAGGGAGCTAGTTTTGGGAATTGGATTCCTATCTAAGCTAGCAATGCGTAATGCCCTTAATTACACTTCCAATCATAATTGTTCGTTTTTTACTTCTAATATTATACTACTGAGATACTAAATTAAACTAAGAATGATTGCTTGAAAGGTTTTCTAATAGGTAACGAGGCACTAGGGAAGTGACTTTTCCCTAGGTGAATACTTGACGGGTTCTAAGGTCTAAGGCGAAGTTGTTATGTTCGGGATCGCGATATAGCCAATGCACGACACTACTCACTCTATACCTCTCGGTAGCTTGAGTGACTTTGCCCAAATTGACTTTCTCAAGACCAATTGGGTGTCGAAATTATGAAAGCAATGTAGGCTCAAGTCGGGTATTACTATCTCTAGATTTAACCCTTTAATTGGGGCTATTAATCTCTTGAGTACGCCCCAATTCCTTGTTGGACTGATTACCTAGACTCAAGCTCTCTTTCTCAAGAAGAGGCCAAGTCAAATAGGCACAAATTAGTGTTTGCAACCACTAATCCAACATAGAAAATACAAATTAGTCCAAATATCAACCACCCATAAACATCTAAGCCTTAAAACACAAGACCCATCAAATACCCACACTAAGATTGAGCCACAACCCTAGCTAATGGGTCTAGCTGCTCATAATAATGGAAGAAAACAGATAATTAGATGAAGAATAACCCATATAATATGTTTACAAGCTAAGAATTAAAGATTCAATGATAAACCAACTATCAAATTACTAAGTAGGCTAAAACCACCGTTCACGTGCTCAGCTAAAAGTTAGATACCCTAAAAATCTGAAAAGAACTATTTATACAAGGCCGAAGTTTCTGGACAAAAATACCCCTGACGGAGGTACCGCGGAAAATGCACCGCGGCCGCGGTGAGGCTTTTTAGCTTCATTTCTCAGGCTCAATCTGGCCACCGCGGACCGCATAAAATGCACCGCAGCCGCGGTGTCTTCACTGCGGTCCGTACAAAATGGACTGCGGCTGCAGTGGCTTCCAATCTTCCACACTCCCAACTCTATGAATCCCCTCTCCGCGGACCGCACAAAATTGGTTGCGGCCGCGGTGAGGCTATCGCGGTCCGCACAAAATGGACTGCGGCCGCAATGCTTGAGCTTCCAAATTTTGCATCTCTCTGATCTTTTCCACCGCGGACCGCACTAAATGAATTGCGGTGGCGGTGGCTCTTCTGCGGCTGCAGTGGATTTTATGCTGCAGCAGTGCCTTGACTTGTTCTTGGTACTTGTGCAGGTTTCACTCCTTTTTGAGCTGGTTTTGACTACTTGTCACTTTTTTGACCAAACCTTGCAAAACAAGTACAACATGTAAGCCTTTAGGACTATTTGTATACATATCTAATCAAAACTCAAGTAAAAAGGAGTGTAAAATGAACTAGAATCCCTAGTTATCAACTATCCCAAACTTAAGCTTTTGCTTGTACTCAAGCAAACAGAATAAGTCTCACCTCTTTAAGAATACAACCAAGAAAATTCAGCTGACCTAAAGTGACCTCATCTAGCATCAATTGGGACTAACAATTGCCCTCAATTCAAATGAATCATTAACAACATTCAACCTTTTAAACACCATGGTTTTAGTGCGACACAAAAGCATCAAGGATTGACTCAACTCATAAAAGAAACTCTTTCTACTACTTTGGTCATTGTGGAACCCAAACTCATACTCCTCAACTCTCCATTAGCAAGCCTCACTTTTAGGTTGTAGCACTCAGAACAAGGATTGTGGAAAACACACTCATCTCTCTCAAAGAAAGGTCACAAGTCCGGCTCTAAGTACCATAAGCTTGCCCCTAATGTGAGTCACACTAATGTAAGCTTCATTTAACTCAAGATCATATAGGGCTTTTGTGGAGATATAGTGAAGGCTTTTGGTTCATGGTAGGAAATATTTGGTCTAAGTAGGTTCCATCTTCCGTTAAGCACTTCATTTGCTTTATTTTGGCACACATTCTCTTAACTTTTTAAGTCAATTACTTCTTTCTTAGGGGTTAGAGAGACACACTGTCACTCTTTCTTGTTCATTTCAAACCTTTTTTTCTCCTTTCTAAGATTTCCACGCCTTTCATCACTTTACTTTTATTGAATCCCTTCATTTCTTCTATATTGTTCATTCTTTTGACTTTTTGATTTTCTTTCTCTTTCTTTTTTCCTTTCCTTTTCTTTGCTTTTGTACCTTTTACCACTTTGTTGCATTCCTCGTCTCTCCCCCCAATCTTATGTTTTTGCCATGTGCTAAGGAAAGATTGGGTGCCAAGAGAGGATCTTTTTAGAACGGGTAAAGGCTTGTATCATGGTTTTTTTTAAGGAAAAAGGGCTATGGCTGAAAGGGGTTGACTAGGGACATTATCATTGGTAGGCTATGGATGTTTTCAAGATATCATTCGGATCAAGAAGAGCCTATAATCACTTCTCAAGTCAAACTACACTTAGGATTTCGCCTAGACAAACATTCAGGGCAAGTTCTAGACTCAATGGCACGGGACTTGGACTTGCAATTCAAATTCTCACCACACAAGCTATAGGATTGCTAAAGAGATAGAGTCGAGGGCCCACAAAGACCTTAGCTAAGATTTGAGCAACACACATGGTCCCGAAAAACCACTTGATGATTGTCGGCCAACACAAGATTCTCAAGGTCACAACTATCACCATCCTATACACGCCAATTTGTTTTTGACCATAGGATAAAAGGCAATGTGTTAGGCCCAAGTGAAGCTTTGCCTGAGGCACTATTACTCACTAGCTACTATTTACACAAAAACAAAAAGAAAATAGACTCAAACCCTTAAGAAGGTTGTCATGCCATCCATCATCGGGAAGAGCCACTCGGTTCACACAAATTCCACCTTTGGAAAGAACCGTGGCATTAAGAAAACCAAAGGCTTATTGCATGCAAAACTCAAAATAAGAAGCTACGAAAATAAAGTGAGAAGCTATGAAAGAAAATGCGGAAAGTAAAATGAATATGTACAATAGGGGATTTAGACGAATATACAATAGAGGGAACGAATATATACATCAGAAGGTAACTTTATATACAGACCAAAGTTGCAAAGTACGAAAAGTGAAATAAACTGGCAAAATTATGTACATACCAAAAGTAAAAATCAAAGCATGATAAAACGAAAATAGTATCATATTTACAACCCAATATCATCAAATGGGGCTACCCCCTCAAATGAAAGCTAGCATTGTCCTCAATGCTAACTAACAAAAAATAGCTCAAACAAAAAGATAGAGAGTAAAGAAAACTCCCTATTTGTCCTGGGTCTGCATGGGATCATGAGCCTGGGTCCCTTGGTCCTCTGACTGCGCGGGAACCTGTGACTGGGTCCCTATAACCTGTGCCTGCACTGGGACCTGAGGCTACTCTGACACCTGGGGCTGGCTAGAAGAACCTCCTTGCGAGTCCTCCAACTCAATAACTGCATCATCAGCTCGGAGGATCACTCTCCTCCTCTTTGGTGCCCTCTCCAACTCCTGTACTGGCTCGGTCTGAGCTGCTGGAACTGGGTCATGCAATAGAAGCTCCAATGGCAAGTGATCATCCGCCTTCATCTTCTCTACTTCTGCCCTCAACTTCTTCACAAACTCCCTGGTGGCTCGGGTCTTTCTCAACTTCTTTGTCTCCTTTGTCAGATCTTCCAATGCCTTCCCATGAGCACCTACAACCTCAAATATCGACTACTGGTTCTCCAAGATCTTCTTTTGGTTGGCCAGAAGCTCCTTGAGAGTCTCCTCCACTAACTCTCGAACCTGTGGCTGTGGGGGTACGGACTGGGCTGCCACCTAGGTAGAAAGCACAGACAGCTTAGAAGTAGCTGCCTGCATCCAATTATTGATACTGGCAAGGGTTTGGCTCAAACGGTGGGCAATCAGTGGGTAGGCCGAGGATGAGGGAATATCTAGAGCAGTGGAAGTAGAGGGCCCTGGGACAATGTCTGGTGTAGCTGAGGGAGGCTGAGTAGAAGGGACTACTACTACTGGCTCTTCAGACTGGCCAATAGAAGTAGTGGCTTTTCCTTTTGGATCTTTATTTTTGGGGTTGTCATCACTCTGTAGGCTGTACCGATAAAGAAGGTCAGCTTTGGTTTCACCTTCACATCGAACTTCATTTCTCCACCTCCAGGTCGTCAAAGTCATTGTCAGGAAATTTGGGAAGGGATATGATCTAAAACCTTCATTGACCACCCATGTGATCACACAAGACATGACATTCCCAATATTGATCGGGTACCCTGCCATAATTGAAGCCACCAAGATTGCCCGGGAGATAGGAAGAGAGTTCTCATGAGTAGTGGGGCCCAGCCTGCTGCACACGAAAATCTCCCACCCCTTTGCTTCAATGTTCAAGGTTCTCCTCATAATTGGGACTCCTGCTATCAACCATGCTGGTGTGGTACCCGGGAGTGCCAGGTATACTGCCACCCACGGACGGGCTGCCTCATCCAATGCCACCTTTTCTAAATATAATGATTCATCTTCCTCCTTAAAGCCCAGGTAGTCATTGATTGTCTGCCCATCGAACTTCACTATCAAATTCCGCACCTTAGTCACTTTAGTACCCCTTTTGATGTGGGCAGCATTAGCATAGAATTCTTTGACTAAGTGCTCATTTGCCTCCTCGACGTTTCCAATAAAATATTCCCAGCCCGGTTTCTCTCTGAATTGCCTCTTCACATTAGGGTTGTAAGGCAGAAGGTCCCTCTCAATGAATGTCCTCTCAAGAATCAATTTCCTCTCGGGCCACCACTCTCAGAATTTGTGGTATGCTTTCTCACTCATGAATCTATCCTGCCAAGCATCTCGGTTTCTAATTCTCTCCACTCCCCCGATTTGGGGCACACCCCCTCTTTCTTCTTCTATAGGATCCTCACCAGGTGTTGAAGCTGTAGGTGAGGTAGAAGAAGCACTATCACCGCTCTCGGTTGAGCCCTCAGACAACTCGGAAGAAATATGAACTGAAGCTTGAGCAGTAGGAGAGCCCGGAGGGGTAGGTTCATCTCTCAATCTCATCCTATCCGGCAAGACAAGGATATACTCTGGCATTGAATCAGACTCAGATGCCTCCCGGGAGGGTACATACTCACTTACCTCTGAATGGGAAGCAGCTCTATCCGCAGCTTTGATTAGTTTTCTTGTTTCTCCAATTGCTTTCCAGACTTGAGGGGTCAATTTAATTGTACCTCGTCCCCTACCCCGGGAGGACTCTCCTTTGCCTTTCTGCGTATCACCACCGCCTCTTGATTTAACCATTGTCTGCAAGTGGAATTCAGTTAAAGCTTATTAGTATCACAGTATCATAAACATCAGTGAAGAATATGCATGAAAGCAGCTTACTGCGGACCGCATAAAATGCAGTGCGGCCGCAAAGGAACCACCGTGGACCGCACAAAATTGTATCGCGGTCCGCAATGAGGTGGGGTTCAAACTACCCACTCTCTGAATCAGGGTACCGCGGATCGAACGACATGGTCTGCGGCCCGGTAAGGCACCGCGGTCTGCAAAAAATTGACCGCGGCTGCGGTCCTCAAAAACAACCTCTCTGAAGTTTCCCACCGCGGACCGCGGAAAAATCATCACGGCCGCGGTGAGGCACCGCGGACCGCAAGAAATCCACTACGGTCGCAGTAAGCATAACACAACAATACCACCTAGGGTTTCAATATTTTTCTCATTTTTAGCTTAAATTCACTTATTATCAAGCCCCTAGGTATTTAATCATTATTTTTCACTAATTAACCCTAATCTAAACGGCATGATGTAACCCTAAGCTACAAATTGAAAGAAAAAGGGAAGAAAAAGAAGTAAAACTAACTAATTAAAAGAAAATAAAACCAAGTTAAAAACTAGGGAAGGATTAAAAGTACCAGTAATGAGATGCAGTAAAGATGAATGAAGATCAGTGATTGAATTTGCACAGTTAGGGCTTGATGAACAGTAATTTTTTCTATGTGGAAAGTAAAGGATCGAAAAGTGTAAATGAAGGCCTGAGGTCCTATTTATAGAAAAAGGACCTGGGACCCACGTTACCTACCCACCGCGGTCGCATAAAATGCACCGCAGACCGCGGTGGTTTACCACATGAAGCATTGGGGAGAACATCACTTTGGACCGCACAAAAAGCTTCGCGGCCGCGGTAGGTCACCGCGGACCGCACAAAATGCATTGCGGCCGCGGTGACAATCTTCAGAGAACCCCCATTTGTAACTATTCACCACTGCGGACCGCATTGAAATTTTGCCCCCTCACTAAGGCCATTGTGGCGCGAAAAATGCAATGCGGCGCAGTGCAAACTTCAGAGAGTGCACATTTTTCCAACTTGGTCCTGCACTGCATCAAAACAACCCTATACACATCTCACAACCAGTTATTCCAAAAGCAAATCCTACACTAAAAAGAAAATCAAAGAAAGACACATGGGTTGCCTCCCAAGAAGCGCCTGATTTAACGTCGCGGCACGACGCAGGTTACCATCAAATCACTTTAGATGGATCATTGCCACCACGTGGCTGTCATCAATCTTGCCAAGATAGTGCTTGACTCTGTGCCCATTAACCCTGAAGATCTCACCATT
>NW_017673125.1:34593-125451 GCF_001879085.1 Nicotiana attenuata
ACACTACTCACTCTATACCTCTCGGTAGCTTGAGTGACTTTGCCCAAATTGACTTTCTCAAGACCAATTGGGTGTCAAAATTATGCAAGCAATGTAGGCTCAAGTCGGGTATTACTATCTCTAGATTTAACCCTTTAATTGGGGCAATCAATCTCTTGAGTACGCCCTAATTCCTTGTTGGACTGATTACCTAGACTCAAGCTCTCCTTTCTTAAGAAGAGCCCAAGTCAAATAGGCACAAATTAGTGTTTGCAACCACTAATCTAACATAGAAAACACAAATCAGTCCAAATATCGACCACCCATAAACATCTAAGCCTTAAAACACAAGACCCATCAAATACCCACACTAGGGTTGAGCCACAATCCTAGCTAATGGGTCTAGCTGCTCATAATAATGGAAGAAAACTGATAATTAGATGAAGAATAACCCATATAATATGTTTACAAGCTAAGAATTAAAGATTCAATGATTAACCAACTATAAAATTACTCAAAGTAGGCTAAAACCGCCGTTCACGTGCTCAGCTAAAAGTTAGATACCCTAAAAATCTGAAAAAGAACTATTTATATAAGGCCGAAGTTTCTGGACAAAAATACCCCTGACGGAGGTACCGCGGACCGCGGAAAATGCACCGCAGCCATGGTGAGGCTTTTTAGCTTCATTTCTCAGGCTCAATCTGGCCACTGCGGACCGCATAAAATGCACCGCAGCCGCGGTGGCTTCACTGCGGTCCGCACAAAATGGACTGCGGCCGCAGTGGCTTCCAATCTTCCACACTCCGAACTCTATGAATCCCCTCTCCGCGGACCGCACAAAATGGTTGCGGCCGCGGTGAGGCTATCACGGTCCGCACAAAATGGACTGTGGCCGCAGTGCTTGAGCTTCCAAATTTTGCATCTCTCTGATCTTTTCCACCGCGGACCGCACTAAATGAATTGCGGTGGCGGTGGGTCTTCTGCGGCTGCAGTGGATTTTATGCTGCAGCAGTGCCTTGACTTGTTCTTGGTACTTGTGCAGGTTTCACTCCTTTTTGAGCTGGTTTTGACTACTTGTCACTTTTTTGACCAAACCCTGCAAACAAGTACAACATGTAAGCCTTTAGGACTATTTGTATACATTTCTAATCAAAACTCAAGTAAAAAGGAGTGTAAAATGAACTAGAATCCCTAGTTATCAGAGACAAAGCCTTGGATTGAAGACGTACCCACGTTCCAGATTCAAGATTCTCTTATTCATGGTAGCTTAGGTTTGAGTGTCTATTTAAGTAAAATTCAAACAGATATTGTATTTATTCATCATATCATTTTTGTAAATTTAAATCATAGTCGCTCGTGACTTGTACTATCAGTCCTTGGGATATATCATTTGTTGACCACTTTATTTCATTAAAACGGTGTTGACTATTATTGGGTTTACCTAGAGGGTTGAGTTAGGTGTCATCACGACTAGGTGAATTTCGAGTCGTGAAACAAAGAGCGATGAATAGCTCCAGTGAGTGTCTTTGTGAAAATGTATGCTAGCTGAGCAGTGCTAGGAACATGATACAAAGAGATCACTCTGTTACCAAGTTTATTCCGGACAAATGGCAATCCAATTCAATGTGCTTCGTCCGCTCATAGAAAATATTATTCTTCGCAATATGGATGGACGCTTAGTTGTCACAAAATACTGGCATAGCAGAAGGTACAACAATACCTAAATCAGATAAAAGTCTAACAACCCAAGTCAACTCAACAACCACCTTACTAACAGCTCGGTACTCAGCCTCAGCGGAAGAAAGGGACACAACTGGTTTCTTTTTAACCTTCCAACCAATGATAGAGTCCCTCAGAAGAATACAAAATCAAGTGACTGATCTTCCAGTGTCTAGGCAAGCAGTTCAGTCACTGTCACAAAATGAAGACAAAGAAAGAGATGGATAATTGCCATAGAACACCCCAATATCAGAAGTACCTTTGAGGTATCGAAGCAAGTGCTAAGCAGCTTTCACATGGGATGTACAAGGGGGCCTGAAGGAACTGGAATAGATATTGGACAACAAAGCAGAGGTCAGGCCTAGTTTGAGTCAAAAAGTTCAACTTTTCCACCAGGCTCCTACAAGTGCCAGGGCAAGTCAGAGGATCACCCATGGCAGCCTTCAATAATCCAAAGGACAAGTGACGTGAGACACCACATCACAATTATATCCCCGAAGAAGATCTTAGATAAACTTTCTTTAATGTAGTAACAATCTAGAAGGAAGATATGCCACTTCTATGCCAAGAAAGTAGTTGAGACACCCAGATCTTTGATCTTGAATTGATTGTCCAAGAATAGTTTGAAAGTAGAGATTTCTTCCAAATAATCACTGCTAAGTATTATATCATCCACATAAATAGCAAAGAGGAATGTGGAACTACTTGATCTTTTGAAGAAGAGGGAATAGTCATTCATTTTAATGGGAATAACCCCTAGAACACAAAGCATGAGACATCTTGGCATATCATTGCCTGTCTCAAACCATAGAAAAACTTTTGAAGATGACAAACCAATTTAGAAGACTGACCAGATGAAGCAACAACAGACAAACCAGGGGGTAATTTCATTTAAACCTCTTTATCCAAGTCCCCATGCAAAAATATATTATTTACATCAAGTTGAAATATAGACCAATTCCTTTTCACAGCCACACCAATAAGACATTTAACAGTGAAAAATTTTATGCTTGGAGAAGAAGTTTCATTAAAATCTACACCTTCCATTTGTGTATCACCCCAAACAACCAACCTAGATTTATATCTTTCTACAGACCCATCAGCCTTGTATTTCATCTTATAAACTCATTTACAACCTATATGAGTTTCTTGCCAACAGGTAACTCAACAATGGACCAGGTATTATTAGCCTCAAGAGCTTTAAATCCCTTTTCATGGACTCTTGCCATGCTGGAATAGAGGCTTCCTGATGGTAATATTAGGGGTTCAAGGTCAGTAATGTTAACTGGATTTTGAGAACAAAAAGAAGAAGAACTAGAGCCACAAAAAGAAGGAGACAGACTCAAACGTATTGCTGAAGGTGACTGGGAGTAACATGATTTTTGGTGGATCTCCTAATAGGAGTTGCAGATAGAATATGGGAAATAGGAGGAGCAGGAGCAGGCTCTGGGACAGGGGAAGAGTAGCTCTAGTGAATTCATCTACTATAGTCAAAAAATATTTGCACCATTGTAAGTAGGAGTGCTATATGGTTCCCAAGTATCCAAATGGACAAGTTGGAAGGGATGAGAAGTTTTAATAGAGCTGTTAGGAAAATGTAGTATAGGTTGTCTAGCTAAGGGACATATACAACAAGTAAAAGGCTATTTGGGGAAAACATTTTATGGAGTGAATGAAATATCCTTCATTCTAACAAAGGGCAGATGCCCCAACCTATTATGCCATAAAATCTCTATTTCATTCAAATCATAATGGTATGTATAATGATTATCAGTTCAAATGGCATCCAATAGAGAATGGTATTTATATTTGGAAAAGACAGAAGTAGAAAAACAAGTAGGAAATCTATTACAAGTGCAGCAAGAACAGTGGAATCATATTGTGGACATAGCTGCACAAGCTTATATATCCCATGACCCTATTTACCAATTTTCAATGGCATCTTCATTGAAGGGGCCTTTATGAGAAAATATGAAAATTTACTAAACAGAACCAGGCAATCCAATTGTACAACAAGCTTGTGAACAGAGATAAGATTATTCTAGAAACTAGGAACAAAGAGCACATGATAAAGTGCGAAAGAAAGAAAGTGAAAAGAGTCCGTGCAAGTGACTTTTACTTTATACCCATTAGAAAGTGTGACCAAATAAGGGACAAGTAAAGGTTGAATATAAAAAATAAGTTCTTTCTTAGAAGTCATGTGATTAATGGCCCCAGAGTCTATTATCCAAGTGCACTCATAAATTCTAGTTAACATTCGTGCACCTTAAGACACCTCCACAATAAGGGGAAGAAACTATACTAGCAAAGTTGGGAAAAGCCATCAGGCCGGGGAGAGGCTCTGAATTGTGATGTTGCTAGAGTAACATCAGGAGCTGAGCATATTGGTCCTTAGACAAATCAGGAATCATAGAATTAGAATCAACAGGACCTTCAGTGGAGACTACTCCACCTTTAGAAGCACCACTTGAACTCTGCACCTCAACATTTGTAGAAATTTGTTTACCCTTGGTAAATTTAAAGTTTGGGTGGAAATCCATGGAGTTGATAGCATCAATCAATCAAATTTCCAGTTTTCATACAATACGTTTATAAAAGAAGAGACTTGTTATGATTAAACCTGGCTTTCTGGACAAACTGTCACGATGGGGCAGACTTATCATTCAGATTGACATGAAAAGAAGCAGAATCACCCTGGAAATGAGAATTATGAGAAATATGCCTTTCATCTTGGAAGAAGATACTATAGGCAGTATTGAGAGAAGGTGGAGGTTGCATCATGAGCAGGTTGCTCCTAACACCAACATATGTCTCATTTCGGTGTAATTTGTTCTCCTCTTCCTCTTTCTGAAGTCCAGGTTTAGCAGTACAAATTCAAGTGTTGGCATGATTGGTGCACATAAACCTAAGTTCATCCCATAACTTCTTGGTTTTGTCAAATAGGAAGCAATGTACAATGAAACCTGATGAATAAAATATATCTCTTCCTTAATATCAAACACCTTAATCCCACTAACTGAGTCGTATCTTCTATTAAGCTGACTCCAAATACTTTTAGCAGTATTCGAGTATTGAACACTCTCAGAATCTCGATGGATCAAGAATTAGTCAACCAGGAAATGACCATGTTATTACACCTATCCCAATACTTAAACTGAGGAGTATCCTTAGCTAGCCTCGAACAGCTCCCATCAATGAATCATATTTTATTTTCAACGGACAAAGGTACGATCATATTCTGTCTCTAACCCCCAAGACAGTCCCAGAGAAGGGCAGACTAACAAGAGATACACCAGGCATATCAAAAGAAAGTAAAAAGAGTGGACTGGATGGGTCAGGAGTATAGGTAGTACTCGAGGATGCATCAGAACCTCCCATAGCAACAGTCGAAAGACTTTCATCAAAACAACAACACAAACAGATAACCAATGCAAGGAAAGGAAAAATTAGAAGAGATTACCGTACGTTTTTGTTGCCGAAAAATAATAGACTTGAATATAGATTCCACAAGTCCGAACAGAAACCCCTAGGTCCGTAACGGAGGAGGAAATTGGGTCCAATTTGAGTCAAAATCACCCACACGTATATGTTACACCCCATTTTAACCAGGTCAAATTAGAGTATAACATATTGGTAAATCCGAGGTTTAATTAATTAAAAGAGAGTCGCCACCTAATTATTTTAAAGGTGAATAAGACACCAATTATATGGTCTGCTTAACCTTTAAGGCTATGGGTAAGGGTTCTAATTAATCTTATAGGGAAGGTTATTAAAGCACCCTTTAAGATCCGTTACGTATGGTTAACCGATCAAACATAGGTTAATTGATCAAAATAGCAAAGATTATGTAAAAAAAAATTCAAATACATATATACATAGGATAAAATATTTGTTATATTGGCTTAAAAAGGCTTTCAAAATAGTGAGTAATCCTCAAAATTGATCTGTCTAAAGCATGTTAAGTTAAGAGAAAATCTTTAAACTTAACTAACAAGAAGCTTGTCGCGCCCCTTTTGCCTCACGGAGTCCGAATTTTGACATTTTGGGGACAACTCCTTTCCTTTTGAGAATTAGGTATGAGATTTGAAGAGTTGCCACCTAACGGATTAAGGTGCGTTAGGGCACCTAGGACAAATAACTCGTGTACTAGTTTACATTACCAGAGATTGGGTAAGGGATCGAAATTACCTTGAGGGAAAGGATTAGGCACCCCTCGAGGTCCACAACGGTGGGTCCTGACCAAACTCAATTTAAGCGAATTAGTTTTATAAGCAGATAAACAAACAAATATTACTTTTAAAACAAGGAGTAAAAAGGGTCCTAGGTTTTTTAGCCTATAGGATCACTTCTGTTCAATACTTGGTAATCGTCCCCAAATTGGGGTGCTACACATAGCATTAGCGGGCAGGTCATCATTTTCTTTTACTACCCAATTACCCTTCCCTTTTTGATTATTACCTAAGCATTCTAAGAACATCCAGTACGTACCCTATGCGTGCACTACCCGTCCCTTACCTGTGGTCCTGGAGGTGTTTAGGACCTCTAATTAAGGTGGTTCTAGACTCACCTATGTTGCTTAAAAGGAGAAAATCTAAGTGACAAACAAAAAACAGGTAGGACTGTCACATAAAGAGCAATTGAGGGGGCTCATATTTACCTCCACAAACAGACAAAACAAGTGCATGCCATTCAAACAAGTAGTTTTCATAATTTTAGGAGTCCTATAGGTAGGATATCTAAATGAGTACAACAGAACATACATCAGTTTTATTTAGGCGAGGCAGTGAGTACCTATCAGTTTGCCTACTGATTTTTATCACTTACTGAATCAGAGCACGTTTCAAGCAGTAAGAAAATCACAATTTTAAATCCAGGATTTAATTGTCCTACAGGCTTGCCTAACTGATAACCGGCAGAACCCTATAGACATGGTATCTAAACATTAATCAGACTATAATTTATAAACTTGTGATTGATTCTTAACAAGCAGATTTTATCTTTTAGACCCTACAGGCTTGCTTTCTAAGTGCTGAAACTGATCCCAAGCGTTATTTTATGACACGAAAAACTTATTTTATACATTTTCCTCTATAGACATGATATCTAAGTGTTGAAGCTGTTTTTATACTTATTTCTTATATGCATGGTGTCTAAGTGTCAAGACTAATTTTAAATGTGTTTCCTATATGCATGATTTCTAGGCGAGTAAAAGCATTAATCAGTTGCCAAGCGAGTTCTACAAGGACATTCCTAGAAACATGAGTTCTAATGCATACATGAAGGTTTTGAAAACATGATTATTGATGCAGAATTGAGAAACGACTTAGAAGCAGGATTTCTAGTGATGCAAAGTGGAAATTAAGGACAAATATGAAGATAAGTCCTATAGGCATAGTTTCTAATGTATATAAATAATCACAACAATCCTATAGGCATGATTTCTATCCGATCCCAACAAAGATATATAAAAATCCCTCCCAGCTTTACTAATGACCCCAATATCTGTTTATACAAAGATTACTATTACAGACCAATATGAATAAATTACACAATGAAAGAACCATTATACTATAGGGAGCCTTCATAGGCCCAATATCAATCTGGGAACCAAGTCTTCAAACATAGAATCTCTGAGCATAGTGGTGACCCATCCATGATACATAAAACTGGTTTCTTGTGTGTCAAAGTTCCCAAGGGCCTCAGGGACCCCGGGCAATGCTTACACCAGAATCAGATGTTCAACAAAATTCACAAAGGATTAGAAAACCAGCCCCAATATGTTAGAGATCGGAGGAGTCTCATGGACCCTAAGCAGTGCTCACACTGGGGGTGGCAGGACCCTAGACAGCTAAGAGTAATAGTTGAAAAATAGTATATAAAAGTAGGAGATAGTTTTAGGAAAAAACAGTTTGGATTTTAAAAGTGAGTAGAAACAGATTACCAGATTGCAAGAACTACAAGCAGAACCACATTTAGCAAATGGAGTTCAGACATGAACTTCAGTAGTCAAACAGAGTCACAATCAATTCAAACAAGGTTTCACATTGCCTGGGATTAGCTATTACTAGGTGAGCATATAGGCATATATTAAACAGGGAACAACACACTGGGATCAAGTTACTGATCAGACTGTCATACAGAAAAGGCAGCAAGAGTTAAGAGCATAGAAATCATTAGTCAATAACTTGTTAAGGTAAACACATAGAGCAGGACAGGAAGGAAAGCATGCTAGTTGAGAAACAAGTAGACAAGTATCTTGGATGATACAGGAACATTCTAAAGTGTATGAACCATATTGACATATTGGACAAGACAAATTCACAAGAGTTAAAGCATGCTAGTTAACAAGAACATAAGGGCAAAAACAGGCATGCTGATATCTACAGCAGATTGACTACATAGCATACTGAATAGGACATGATAACAGAGATAGACATGCTGTTTAAAAGCAGTAAACAGGAAGAACATAGGTCTAATCATATGGCATATTGAATAATAGCATAAGTGGGGACATACCAATTAAGAGATAGCAACAGGAAAGTGAAGCAAATAGGATCCAAGAGCCCAGCCTTGGATTTCAGCCGGCTAGACAGTGCAACAAACACAAGTAACAGGAAGAATTACAATGGAAAGTGTGTGAGAGCAAGAGTTTGTGTGTGTTTATGTGTCTTTCTATGTGTGTTCGTGTGTTTTTAAAGAAGTCAGAATGGGGGAATTATATAGCAACGGGCAGAGTAAAGCAAACAAGGTAAAGGAAATTAAGAGTTCACAAATAAGGCAAAGAGACCAATCAATCAGTCAATTAGGGCTTAACAGGATCAATCCATTCAGAGTCATGGAGGTATTGCTTAAAATAACACGGAATTGAGGTCTAAATAAGGTGAATAATAGGTCCAGCAGTCAACTAAAAGTCAGAATACAAAAATCGGGCCAGTAGCAAGGATAATTAGTCACATAAATAAGGTAAACAGGTAAATTAGAGACCATCGAGGGGTTGGTAAAACAATCAACTCCCATAAATTAAGCTTAGTAAAATAATTAAGGCAAGTAGTGCCAATTAGGAGTCACAAATAAGGAAAATAGGTGAAAATCACAGAGAAGTATCAATCTCGGCAGAAAAATATAATTTGAACCCTAACAAAATCAATCAATCTCTTTTAATTGACAGAGATGAAAATAACGGGCAAATATTGAAGCGAACAGTGAAATAATTAAACAAACAAGAGATTATAACATAGGCATGTAAAATCAGTAGAACCAGTAAAGATAATCAGATTCAAACACTTAGAAACTATAGAACCTTTTTGCAGAGAACTTAAGAGGAAACCCTAGTCTTAGAAAATATTGAAATCGATTAATAATAAGAAAAAAACAGAAGGTTTTTCAAAGAAAATACCAGATAAACTTAAAATCATTTCAGATCTACAAGAATCCGAATAGACTCAAGTAGAAAGAGATGAGGGTTTTGAAAAATGGAACGAGGTGACGAAAAATCCAGTTAAGAACTGGAGTTTCAAGCCATAACCATAAAGATACAATACTTACAAACATAGCGATGAACACGAAGCAGGTTCATCGAAAAAAATGAAGAGTCTAGGTTGACTCTGAGTTGAATCTCTTTGAGATTCCTTCAAACCATGAAGAAATCGAACAACCAGTAGAGGTAGGAGGCCAGATAAGGCAGTAAATCACCAGATGATTCCATACCTGGTTGGGAATCGAAGGGGTTTGGAGGGAATTTTGAGTGACGGCGCTCTAGGGTTTGAGAGCGTCCGAGAGAGAAGAGGGAAGGAGAGGATTCAGAAGTGGCGTAATTTAGAGAATAAGTAGGGTTTTGGGGGGGAGGGAGAGGGGGGGGGGTTATGGGTAATTAAAAAGGGAAATGATCTGGACCGTTGATCTTATGAGATCAACGGCCAGGNAATAAAATAATTTTATAAAATAATTTATAAACGATAAACATATCATTTGTGCATGAAAATAATTTAACATAATTATCTGTATTATAAAAATATAAAAGGTTATTTTCTTGTGAAATAAGGTAATTATACACACATGGGGCCATTATTGCAAAGTAATTGCAATTATAACCCTAACACGTACATATGGCTATTCATGAAATAATTAAAGCTTAGTATAAATATAAATGATAAAATTAAGCAATAAAATTATCATAAAACCGTTTGTAATGCAAGTAGTAATTATTTATATAATAAAATGCTAGAATAAATTAATTAAAATCCTTTTAAAATTACAGAAAAATTATGGAAAAATGCTGGTTGATGCTCATGCACTATTCTGAAAGTATATATGCATTTTTAAAATACATGAGAAAAAAATTGGATATCAACAAAGCTCAGAAATATATTTATATTAAATAATTATTTATCAAAATGTTTAGATTTAAACTCAAAAACTTGCTTGATCTCAAACGATTAATTACAGAAGAGATCTAAACTAAAGAAATGGACACAAAGTCCTAATGAGATATAAAGCTCGTTTTGGATGAAAATGTCTATCAACTGGTTAATCTTAAATTCAAGGAATACAATCTCGTACTTCATGGAAAATCTTACAGATAGATTAAGACTTAAAAGAATGGCATACATGTGTATTTACTAAAACACTCGGCTAGACTTACAAAAATCTAATTTAACGTCATTAGAAACTAGATTGACGAGAAGTTTTTGAAAGCATCATTATAAATGAAATAGATTTTATATTCTTTATATATAAATGCTGCATTTTATGTGACTAAAATAGTACCAAATTGATAATAATAGTAGTAAAGATTCTATATAACTAACATACTATGCTAGCACAAATTTTAACATATAATTTCAAAAATTTGAGATAAACTCAAAGCACACAAGTAAAGATCAAATATCATGAATGATAAGGAAAATGAAATGAAAGACGCCATAGGCGTCCCCAAGCGTTTCTCTTATTTTTCTCGCTATCCGATGCTCTAAGGAAGATGGTATGTAATGACTCCATGTGGTGGTGGTAGCGTTGAGTCTCTATGAGACTCCACTGCGAGAGTCTCGAATTAAGATTCTATTTGCTTCAGAGTGTACATGTAAAGAGAAGCGAAAAGAAGAATTGGGAAAACTGCTTACACTTATACATAAATGATTACTCCATAAAGTGAACCAAACAATCACAGTATCATACCGAAAGACCGTATAACACATGACGTTAAAAGCTAATTCATCTCAAGACCTAATCCAAATTTGTCAAGCTACTCCCTTAATGTTAGAAAAAAACCTTAAAGAGTTTGCCACAATACTATTCAATGCTCTTCCTTTCATCAAATATGTCTCTTACTTCGACAAGGAATAAGTAGAGTCCTTATTGTAACTTTGAAAAACAACATACAACCTGTAAAAATTGGTTTGTTGAATTTAGACACAAACTCAATGTGGATGAACTATAACAACCGGCCGGTCGTTTCGAGAGTTGTAGCCTCGTAAGAAATGGACACAAAGTCCTAATGATACTTAAAGCTCGTTTTGGATGAAAATGTCTATCAACTGGTTAATCATAAATTCAAGAAAAATAATCTCGTACTTCATGGAAATCTTAAAGATAGATTAAGACTTAAAAGAATGGTTTACATGTGTATTTACCAAAACACTCGGCTAGACTTATAAAAATCTAACTTAACGCCATTAGAAATTGGCCTGACGAGAAGTTTTTGAAAGCATCATTTTAAGTGAAACTAATTTTATATTCTTATATATAAATGATGCATTTTATGCGATTAAAATCGTACCAAATTGGTAATAAGAGTAAAGATTCTATATAACTAAGCATACTATGCTAACCCAGATTTTAACATATAATTCCAGAAATTGGAGATAAGCTCAAATCACACAAGTAAAGGTCAAATAGCATGAATAATGAGGAAAAATAAATGAAAGACGCCATAGGCGTCCACAAGCATTTTGCTTGTTTTTCTCACTATCCGGTGCTCTAAGGAAGATTGTATGTGATGAGTCCATGTGGTGGTGGTAGCGTTGAGTCTCTATGAGACTCAACTGTGAGAGTCTCGAATGGAGACTCTATTTGCTCCAGAGTGTACATGTAAAGAGAAGACAAAAGAAGAATTAGGCAAACTGCTCACACTTATACATAAAGGATTAATCCATAAAGTGAACCAAACAATCACAGTATCATACCGAAAGACCGTTTAACACATGACGTTAAAAGCTAATTCATCTCAAGACCTAATCCAAATTTGTCAAGCTACTCCCTTAATGTTAAAAAAACCTTAAAAAGTTTGCCTCAATACTAATTAATGCTCTTCCTTTCATCAAATATGTTTCTTACTTCGACAAGGAAAAAGTAGAGTCCTTATTGTAACTTAGAAAAACAACATACAACATGTAAAAAATATGGTTTCTAGAATTTAGATACCAACTCAATATGGATGAACTATAACGACCGACCGGTCTTTTCGAGAGTTGTAGCCCCGTAAAAAATGGACACAAAGTCCTAATGATACTTAAAGCTCGTTTTGGATGCAAATGTCTATCAACTGGTTAATCTTCAATTCAAGGAAAGCAATCTCGTAATTCATGAAAAATATTAAAGATAGATTAAGACTTAAAAGAATGGTTTGCATGTGTATTTACCAAAACACTCGGCTAGACTTATAAAAAGCTAACTTAACGCCATTAGAAATTGGCTTGACGAGAAGTTTTTGAAAGCATCATTTTAAGTGAAACTAATTTTATATTCTTATATATAAATGATGCATTTTATGTGATTAAAATAGTACCAAATTGATAATAAGAGTAAAGATTCTATATAACTATACATACTATGCTAACACAAATTTTAACATATAATTCCAGAAATTGGAGATAAATTCAAATAACACAAGTAAAGGTCAAATAGCATGAACAATAAAGAAAAAAAAATGAAAGACGCCATAGGCGTCCCCAAGCATTTTGCTTGTTTTTCTCGCTATCTGGTGCTATAAGGAAGATTGTATGTGATGACTCCATGTGGTGGTGGTAGCGTTGAGTCTCTATGAGACTCAACTGCGAGAGTCTCGAATTAAGATTCTATTTGCTCCAGAGTATACATGTAAAGAGAAGACAAAAGAGGAATTAGGCAAACTGCTCACACTTATACATAAAGGATTAATCCATAAAGTGAACCAAACAATCACAGTATCATACCGAAAGACCGTATAACACATGACGTTAAAAGCTAATTCATCTCAAGACCTAATCCAAATTTGTCAAGCTACTCCCTTTATGTTAAAAAAAAAACCTTAAAGAGTTTGCCACAATACTAATTAATGCTCTTCCTTTCATCAAATATGTTTCTTACTTCGACAAGGAATAAGTAGAATCCTTATTGTAACTTAGAAAAACAACATACAACCTGTAAAAAATGGTTTCTAGCATTTAGACGCCAACTCAATATGGATGAACTCATGAATCCTATACACATGATTTTTATTATTCCTTTCGCATATTCAAGCAAACCATAGATTTAACTTGAAAGTCACATTGCTAAGTTATTCAGGTTAAATGTTCCATTCATTACCACTTATAGACATGATATTCGATTCATTACAGAACTCCTATTCAAACAGCAACTTGAAAATCCTAAGAAGACATATAAACATTGGGTGGGGGGGGGGGGGGAGACATTAAAAGGGTATTGGGCCGAATTGGGATAATGTTCAGGTGTGTTTGGGGCATAGGTTGGGCTGGTGTTATTTTGATGTTTTGGGCTGGTTCTGATTTGTGATGGATGACCGAAAATTCAAAGCTTTTGGTTCAAAATCCTTTCTCCTTGCTTGTTTCTTTAGGACCTCTAATTACGGAATTAAATATTTTTAATATTCCACATGTAGTAAGTTTTACGTAATATATATATATATATAATATATAATATATATATATATATATACTAGATATATATATATATTATCATATATATAATGTAGGTAATGAAATTATTAATATGTTATAATAAAAATTATAATTTTTATCATTTGAATAGATAATTATGGGATATTGCAAAATAACTATTGTACGAATTGTTAAATAAATTGCTATAATATTTGTAAAGAGTAGCGTTAAATAAATAGTTACTATCTGATTAAATAAATATTCTCATAAATGACAATTGGAAAGATGATGATAATAACAATAATAATAATAATAATAAATTAGTCCAAATTTTGCTAAAAAAATTGGAATAGTACTTACATTATTAATGTTATTAGAAGCTTAAAGAAAATTAATTTGGAAGAAAAGGTCGGACACATTGGATGTCAACAGTATCACAAAAAATACACCACACACGACGAAAAAGCAAACTCAGCCTCTCTATTCTAGCCAAAAAATCGAGAGGGAAAACTACCAGAAGACAAAGTAAACCACGAACGGCAACAAAGCTTGAGAAAAAATTGGTTGGATACGAATGAGGGTAACACCGCTCGAAATAGGTAGACCAGAATTAGGGTGTCCGCTTTGATACCATGTAAAACTTAGTGAATTCGAATTAATTTGAGCAGAGGTTGATTAGGGTTCATATGAGAAAAGAGGTACGAGACAAAAACAATCTCTTTCTTTAGTTGTTGATAATACACCGACATGTTTATTTATCTTAATTATTACATTATTATTGGGTCTTTGCCCAAAAACGTCAAACACAACTAAACATACATTAAAGTAAGGGGATTTTTTCCTTCTATACCATATATGAAAGTTTTATTACCAAAAATGTGCATATTGTGTATCTTTACCCGCCCCAGGCCACATTTTACCTCAAAATTTGTACCATTCGGGATCTATTAGCATTAAAAGGATTGAATATTCCCTAAAAATCGCTAAAATCAAGGAGAGATTCTTGTGTGATAATTTGATTCTACATAAATTCAATTTTTAAAAAAGGGAAAGGAGATTTCACATCTGGTTTTTTTCTCCAAACTAACAATTCAAAATTCTGAAAAAAAAATAGAACGAACAAGATATTCAAGCAACTTAAAATTGCTACAAAAAACTACGAAGATATTCAACTACTAACAGCTCTAAGATTTTGAATCAATTGTAGAATTCAAAATTTTCGAGTTTCAAAACAACTCAAAGTTGAAAAAAACTCTGTCTTCATCGTTGCTTCTATCAAATTTTCGATCAGATCTATCTCTTCTTCATCTTTCTTCTTTCATCTAGAAATCAAAAAAAAACATTCAACATCAACAAACAAAGTCATGTCCACAATAGCAATTATGCTACCAATTTAATGCAATGGATAACTATATGGCAATTTAGAGATTTTAAATGCGCATGCCATGTGGTAGATGAGAATGCAAGCTTACAGTCTCTGATCTCTATCAATTGCATAAACAACTATCAATTGATACTACTGAAAAAAAATTATTAGAAATCAAATACATTGTGGAACGACAATTGTCCTCCAATGGAGATTAGGAATGATATGGGGGTTCGTGTGTATATGGAGACCAAAAAGGAGAATAAAAACTTAAGGTTCATATCCGCTATGTATAAGTGTACGAGATTTCCAATATGAATTGGCAATCACCAATTTGTAACACAAGTGCAGGTTTGTGTTAGTTCGAAAAAAATGCTTCAGGAGTGTTTATACTGTTTTCATGATATTATCTTACAAATCTCACCTACATATATCTTACCAAATTTGACTACAATTTCTTCATTAAAGAAGAGCGAAGGGCGCAGTATTGTTTTTTCAGAGCAATTCTACAAAGTTGCAACATTTAACTACAGGGTGCACACTCAATGGTCTGGACATATCTAAAGTAGATTGACTTACCAAATTTTTTGTTAATAGTCTCACAAAGATCTACAGATTATCGTACAAAGGGATTCTACAATTTATAATTGACCACTGTTTATCTCTATTTGATGCTGGTTCAATCTGATCGCTAAAGTTACTTTGATATTCCATCCTCTCCAGATATAGAGGATAATCAATGTGAAATAATGAAAAGGAATTATACGCAAACCGATATTGAAGAAGGACAAGTTATGAGGACAAGCAAACGTTAGCTGCTGCAATGAAGCACTTTGGTGCACAAGTTGCTAGGTCAAAAGTTAAAAGATCTAGTCATAGAAGGTATAGAGAAAATTTGATTCTAATGCAGTGCATTGTCAAAAAATTGTGGCGGTTTTAATTTGTAGATAAATTGTTATTAGAATGTAGTTAAATTGTAGTTTATGTTATTTTCTCCTTAAAACAATCCTTCTGTTGCACCTACAATTATAATTTTTTTTTTTTGGCAGCTACTTGGCTTTGTATGCGTTGGTTGAAAACTGTAAATGGGCACTTCAAGGCAACATCAATTAATGATTTTCGCTCAATGTCAGATAAGGAGTTTCAAAACCGACAACACACATGCTCCTTATGATGAAACATGTCATGCAGCGCAACGTTACTGGCAGTTGTAGTTCGGTAAGCAGGTCTTCCAAGTATTGTGATCCAGAAAACTGTGTACACACCAAAAGGACATAGCAGACTGTACATGTTAAGCCAGAACACGGGAGTGAAACCTATGCTACATGCAAGCATGGAGAGCAAAGGAAAAGGCCTTTACCAATTTTTGAGAGGTTCGGCTGACTCCTACAGCAAACTACCCAAATATTCTTTATATTCTTGAGGAGACTTTATCCTGGTATCTCTGTTAAATTTGAAGAAGACAGCAGATGGATGCTTCTGTACGCAAATTGGTTGCTCTTTCTACATCAATAAGTGGTGGCAACATTGTAGGCCAGCAGTAGTTGTTGATGGGACATTCTTTAAAGATCAGCCTACAGGATTATGGGCTGACGCAAAGCCACCATGGGATGCCAGCAGGTAAAAGAGTGTAAATTTAGTAATTATTTTGTAGGCAGTTTATAAAATGTGGATACTATTGTAGGAAAGTTGTAGTTATTTTGTAGCAGTACAAAATAAAAATAGATAACTATCTATATTTGAAGGTTAATTGTAGTTGTTGTGTATTTCATATTTATATAATCTGCAAACTCTGCTCCATTTATAAATTTTATGAATTTTGAATGTAGGTACAATTTGGCCCTTGGCATATGCGTGTTGTTGATCTGAAAATGATGCATCTTGTGAAGTGGTTCTTTGAAGCATCAAGCAGGGCATATGGGAAAACCTTCAATGTCTGTGTTTGTTTCAGATAAAAAATGAGAAGTATATTGAGGCAACACAATTGTCTATCCGGGCATGCACACAATACTCTCTGTATGTGGATATTTGGACAAATATAAGGTCAAATTTCAAGAAGGTCATCTACATTACAATGAATTGTAACTTTGCTAAACTCAGCAGAGTTGGCATACACTTCTGGTATGAATTAATGAAAGGATGTCGAGATTGAAAGAGATAGAACCCTCGGTTGTTAAATCATACCTCTGATAGATGATGGCTACATAGATGGTTCAAGAGTGCATGCAACGGTAAATAGAACTTGGGACTATGACACAACACATTCCAGAATCATGAATGCATGTAACAAAAATATGCAAGAGAGCTGCCATATTTGACCCTATTAGATATATTGGGACGCTTCTTGAAACTTGACGAATAGAAGTTATTGAGGCTAAGGGTCCTTCATTATACCTTGCGTTACAAATTCAACAAAGAATTGGAGAAAAATAGTACATTATCTCAGAACTTAGGGTAACTCTCTTTCAAATATTTATAGTGTCTTGGGTGCAGGGAAAAAAAAAATTCTATATACACTAGTGTCTCCAGATTGATAGATAAAATTTAGGCAAAAATGTGTTAACTGTTAGTTTGTAATTACTTTGTAGATAAAATTATAGGATAAAATATAAAAATATTGCGATACTATATTTTTAATTTTGTAAACTATTTTTATATTTGTGTTTGTTTCTGAAAATGTAGGGAGGGCTTCAACATATATATATACTGTGTTGGATGGTGTAAACGGTACATTGTGTGTCTAGAAAAACAAGAAATGCAGCTGTTGGGCCAATTCCAATTGAAGAACTTCCATGTGCGGCATGCGTTTGGCCTGCAATTTAAGGCACAGAATGAAACATACGAAAACTATTGCTCTGCCACAATTACACAGGGAGAGCCTTTCTGCGTACGTATGAAATACCCAGTAATCCTCTTCCCGATGAAAAGTCAAAATGACTGTGCCACAACATATTTTGGATGAGGTAGTAAAGCCACGAGTGGAGATTAAAAGGCAGCCAGGCAACCTCAAAGGAAAGATATAAAACACATGATGAAATAAGAGTCTAAGAAGTACAAGGTGTCATGCGGAAATTGTGAGGTGAAGGGCACAACCAAAAGATCTTGCAAGAATGCTCCCAAAAAGAAATGAATACGTCATGTTAGTTAGAAATGGTTATCTCCAAACTAACGTTAGTGGGTGTTAAAGTTAGCGTTTGGCCAGTGTAATCGGTTTAAGTTTTTAAAAATCATTGATGAATTCATCTAGGAAATTTGGTTCATTGTGTTATAATATGCTTTATGTATCTTGTCAGGCAATCTTACATTAGTTTTGAATTAGTGTAAATATAATTTTAGATACTTATTATGTACAATACCAATGATACTAAAAAGTAAACTCCATGTAAATTTTATCCAGATTGTAGTCAAATGTAGTAAATGTAGATAAAATTGTAGTTTATGGTAAAATCTCTAGACAATTACAGATTAATTGAGGATAACACATTTTCACAATTAGAGTATTTATTCTTCATTTTGTTGTATAATTTATATTCAACAGCAGTTATATCAAAATATTACAAGAACTTGAGGTAACATCTTAAAATTATGATACAAAAGGCCATGACAAATTTATGATTACAATAAACTAATATTCATGGAAAAATACTCATGTTTAATATAAAGATGATACGGTGCTGTAAAAAGCCAATTTATTATTGAAGTGATAACTAATATGAAACATAAATAACAAAACTAATAATGTATGCTGCAATTAAAAACTTTAATAATTTTGTTCATAAAGTATTGTATTTCTCAACTAGGCAAAAATTTGCATCAAGAAAACTAGGAAAAAACAGCGACACTATTTCTTCTTTTCTATGCACTCTAGTCTCTCATTCAAAGCAGGTGCACCCTTCCTCCTTGCTATAAGCCTTTCTGTAAATTAACTCTTACTGATTGACCCATCTTCTTGCTTTTTTGTAGCATAGTCCATAGTAGAGCTCCGTACGTGTACCGGTGTTGTCGATTCCGAAAAGGTCTTCTAAGGGTTGACAAATCTCCAAGGCTATTCATTATTTCGCAAAAGCAAGCCACAAATACACCACAACGCTGCATAAGACACAAAATTTTCAAATTATTTAACAAATTGATTATAAAAAAAAAATTAACATCCAGAAAAAGTAATAGGGTTTTTTAAGTGATCCCTTCCTTTTGCTGAGGAATCTCCACAACCAACCACTGTAGTGAGAGGATCTGTAACTGGGTTTCAATGTATTGCCTTTGTGGTCTTAAGTCAATGTCTTTACGCCTTTCCCGTAGAAACCAGTGCAAGACAAATACAGGAGGGATAATGATTTGAAAACTTCTCAACACATGTTCAACGCCTTAATGATTGTGTGAAGACAACCATGGAATCGTACACATAAAGTGCCTGTCACCCTATGTCCGAAAACGACCAAAACAAACCAAATTGAAATTCTCTACATATTCACGGGCATGATGCATAGTGAACTTCATCCCAGGCAACATTAGCAAGAATTCCTATAACCTAATGAGAATATATTCTGCAAACATTCATCATCGGGTTTAACACCGAATACTTTTTGTTTCGTTGGAGAACTTGAACTTCTCAATATATTTGTTCAATCTTTGACTTGAACCAAAGCAATCAGTGTTGTCGTAAACCTAGTTTGTGTTGTTGGACCATATTTGCCTCTTTTTCTCAGGTTAATACATAATAAACAATCAATGTGCTGCAAAATAAAATTAATATATTACTATTTAAGCCCCACATGTAACTACAAGTTTTTACAATTCAAGATTAATATTAAAACTTACAAAGGGTGTGAATGTGAAAATATTCTATAATTAGCTACACTTTAGCTGCTAATTTTAAAACAACAAACTACCATAAGGTCTCACATAACATTGAACATTTCAACTATAGCACATATTTTAAAATATTCAGCTTGAACTACACTATAACTACAAAAATTAACTACAATATACCTACAATTACACTACAAAACGATAAAACCCAAAACTAATATGTTGTGAATTATTCTTTGATACTAGAGTTACTGAGGACTTGTCCGGGATGAGCAATGGGAATAAAACCACTCCTCTTATCCACCTTTTCAACTCCAATGTCTAACAAGGCTTGAATTTGGTTATCCTTTGTTTGAAAAGGGAGCCTTTCCTCCTGTAAAAAATTACATAATACATAGATATTCATACTTTAAAATGCTGAAATGAGAGTATCAAACAAAGCATTCACCACCTCTTAGATACTTTGTCGCTACGGTGGCTATTAACCACTTTGGGAACTTATCTAACACATAGCATCTACATTTTCACCAATTATGAGTTATGAAGGGGTGCTTGAGGTAGAAAACAATTTAGGTGCAATAGAGCTGGCTGCCTCCAGAACTGTATTAGAGGTATGAAAGGTGATCGTGCATGTATTCCCCGGTTGCCTAGTTCTCCCGATAATTAGGGGTTTTCATGTGGTATGGGCTCTCCAAACATAACCAATTGTTCAAGTTATCTGCAACTCAATGTCAATCCATGGACACCCTTCTTATCAATTCGCTGATCCTTCAGGAACAACTCATCACATGAAGTTGCATCTTCACCTTCATTTTGAGTGTCTCAATGACTTGTTCTTTTACTCTGCTGCTACTGTCACTCCATGAATGGGGAAACAACACATTGACATTATTCAATATCTGTTTACATAAAACATATATTACTTAAACATGAATGTTAAAAATTGTTAAACAACAATTCATTTTATGAATGACAAACATGATTTTATACCTGCATGTTCAACCTCAGCTGCTTCTTGAAAAATTCTGGATGTAAGTCCCCATGTGCTGGAACATGTTCTTGACAAATGTAGCTTCAATTTAAAAACTATAAAAAGGAAATAATACTATATAATAACTGCATTGAAAGTTTGTTAGATATAAATAGGAAGTTGTACGTAAAATGTGAATAATAAAACTAATTTGTAGCTAGTTTGTAGATAACCTGTGTTTGCTGTGTTTGCATGCACTTGAGCACCAATATTGCAATGAAAATGCTGGTTGTTCAATCCTTGTTGTTGGTCATTGTTTTTTGTGAACTACCCAGCAAACTATAGATTTTAATGTTAGTATTTATTTGTATTGTACATAATTTAGTTTGGTATATAAATATGTGTCAACTAATTACCTTTTCCTCATCCAACAACATATGTCATTGTTTATCAATTCACAACATTCTTCACAGAGTTCATCTACAAAAAACTCTAAGGTTATTGAGTCTCAAAAAGACGGCCTTCCTTAAAAAACCATCTACCTTCTCATCAACCGTACAAAAGTTTAAAAATTGTTAGAATTATAGAATTATACTACAATTTAACTTACACTGCAGACTACAATTAAACTGTTTATGCAAAATGTCCGCACTCAAAATAGATAAATGGTAAAAACATTGCTAGTTAATATTGAATATCCTGTTGACATTCCCCTTTTGCAGCTTCTTAGCTTCTTAGCCACAGACTTCCTTGTCCTGTTGAAGCTTTGTATGTTTGGTTCCCAATGGTTGGAGAACTAAAACATTTGGAACCTCCTGATGATTGTGCACCCCCAGCTCAGTCAAACTCAATCCTTGTTTGGCCAAATTTAAGCACTGCAATCTCTTTCTCCACATTCAGTCATTGGATGTGACACTGAATGATGAAAAAAAAAAGTCAAGTTCCAATAATGCAGGAAAATGTCTAAGAATAATGTAAGATATTCTCGTAGGTAAAATGTAAGACAGTAACAACAAAACCCGAAAAAAAATACCTTAAATCCACTATTGGGCTTGCATCACCTTTCCTCTTCAAAGGCAGTAAAACTAAACTCTGCCCCAGCTTAGAAAAGCTGACCAATCTTAAACATACGATGTGGTATTGAGTCAGAAACCTCGTAGCCAATCTCCGTGCTCACCAGTGTCGAGCAACAGCTCATATAGCACATTTGCAAAGGCCTAATTGAGCTCCCCGTTATGAGATTAAGAATGTACACGGGAATTTAGACGATAGTGTCTAACTGATTCCGATAACCTGAGTTGAAGGATTTAGATACCCATGGGTAGAACTGAAATGACCAGACTCTTACCAAATAAAACTTAAAAGTTGTCTATAAAGACACATGGTGTAACGACCCGGCACCCCGGGTCGTTTTTTGAATTTACGCCCCGACTCCCCCATTAACTGCTTCCCCTAAGTCATTTTTTCTGCTATCATTTGGTTGCTCGGTAGAGACGTTTCTCGTGGTGTTAGTGAGTGTTTTACGACACTTCGAGTCCGCCTAAATGATGAGCTCTAGAGTGTTAATAAAAGGGTCCGCTCAATACTGTGTGAAGACAATCTCGGAATGGAAATCCTGATGGTTCACGTATGCTCCGTTAGCGTGATTCCGGCGAGTTAGGAGCGTGTTTGGAATGATTTGAAGGTCCGATCAGCCTCATTTAGGCTTTGACATGCCCGAGTTTGTATTTTCTGAAGTTCCCGGTCGATAGCGAGTTGTTTGATCCGAGGCTCGGAATGACTCTGTAAGGTCTGCTAAGTAGCTCCGTCTATTCATTTAGATGTGCGCTGCAAAAATTTCAGGTCATAATCTGGACGGTGTTTGGTTCAGGAGTTGTTCGTATCAGAAACGTATTTGGAAGAAATTGACCTTGTTCTTAAGTGCTTTGAATCTTTGACTTAAATCCGATTTTCCAGTGTTGTTTTAGTGTTTTACAGGTTATTCGGTAGTTCGAATAAGGTATTAGTTGTATATACTTTTTCGATTGAAGTGGTCCCGGGGGTATGATTTCGTGTCTCGTGGTTAAAATTTCTAAGTGTTTGTCTTGGTTGTATTTTTCTTATCTCCTGCTCGGTTTGNTTTTGGTGTTTTTCGAGTCTTTCGATTGGTTATGTTTCTTTAGCCTATTGTAATGTATTCGTTGTGGTTTTAATCAGATTCGGCGTGCGAAGAGGTTGATTCGAGAGGCAAAGGCATAGCGAGCTAGACTTGTGGCCGGCTTGAGGTGAGTAATAGATGTAGATGATGACTTGAGGGTTTGAAACCCTGGTATATCACACTGTGACGCTATATTGAGGCGAGACACGTACTCTATGACGAGTGTGGGGTCGATAGTGACTGGGGATTTTGACCTAGTCTGTTCCGATTGATGTTCGTACGGTGTTCTTGACTAGAAATTGTTTGGTAATCATCCTACTTGGATTTTATGAATGTGGTTGGGGCTTTGTGCCTATCATTTGCATCCTTCAGGGATCCTTATCACTGCTTTCATGATGCTTAGCATATTTCATGATATCAGTCCTGAGTTAGACACTGCCTCGAAATGGTTAGTAAATAAATAAAGGTTTAAACACTTAGCTCTAAAATTCCTAATAATTGAAACTAAAATGAATAATCTGACTGTGCCCGATTGGCTTGCATGCATATATATATCTGGACTGAGGTGGATCGGGCTGCACACCGCAGCGAATGTTACGATGATATTGCGCTTGGGCTGTAGGAGCCCCTCCGGAGTTTGAACCCCCACAGTGAGCGCGGGTACCCAAATGGATCGGGCTGCGCGCCGCAACGGTCATGTGCATTGCATTGCATTCATGCATTTATACCTAATTGTCTTAATTGTCCTGGTATTGTTGTTGTTTCATCATTTTATGTGCTGAATCGCTGATTATAGCTTTATATTGTAATATTTCGAAATTTCTTACTTTCAGCCATTATATATGTTTATTACTCACTGAGTTGGAAGTACTCACTTTACTCCCTGCACCATGTGTGCAGATTCAGGTGCTCCGGAGACTTAGTGGAGCTGTTTGCTGTCTTCTTGGATTTCGGTTTAAGAGTTGTTGAGGTAGCTGCCTGACGTCCGCAGGACCCGACTTCTCCCCTTTATTGCATTTGTCTTTCCCTATCCTAGACTTTCTTTATTACTATGAATATATTACTCTGTTACATTTAGAGGCTCTAGACTCGTGACTCCAGATCTATTGGGGGAATATTTGGTATATTCGTTATTATTTTTCGTACTATTTTATCTAGTTCCAGATTGGAAACTTGATATTTACTATTTTAATCGTATTATTTATTAACGGATTGCGAATTTGGGTTGAGAGTATTTAATTGGTCGGGCTTGCCTAGCATTAGTGTTGGGCGCCATCACGACCGGGATTGGGGTCGTGACAATATGGTGATGGGGATTTTGTCCCTCTATATGTTGATGTGGATTTATCCATCTATATTGTGATGTGGATTTGGCCGTCTATATAGTTACATGGATTTGTCCGTCTATATACTGATGTGGATTTATCCGTCTATATGGTGATATGGATTTATCCGTCTATATGTTAGTATGAATTTATCCATCTATATGTTAATATGGATTTGTCTGTCTATATAGTGATATGGGTTTGTCCGTCTATATGCTGATATGAATTTGTCCATCTATATGGTGATGGGAATTTGTCCATCTATATGTTGGTGTAACGACCCGACCGGTCATTTTGAGGATTAACGCCCCGATCCCCTATTAACTACTTCCCCGTTATCTTTTTCTGCTATTGTGACTTGCCGGGATGATTCGTTTTGAGTTTCAGAGTATTTTGGGACACTTAGTCCTTAAATGAGAGCTTAAGTCTTAAAATTTGGACCGTAGTTTGGAACAGTGTAAGGACGGCTCCGGAATGGAATTCCGTCAATTCCGTTAGCTCCGTTGGGTAATTTTGGGCTTAAGGACGTGTCCGGATTGTGTTTTTGAGGTCCGTAGCTCATTTAGGCTTGAAATGGCGAAAGTTGAATTTTTGGAGTTTCGGGCCAATAGTGGAAATTTTGATATCGGGGTCGAAATCCGATTCTGGAAGTTGGAGTAGGTCCGTAGTGTTGAATATGACTTGTGTGCAAAATTTAGGGTCAATCGGACGTGGTTTGGTTGGTTTCGGCATCGGTTGTAGAATTTTGAAGTTTCAAGTTCATTAAGTTTGGATTGGAGGGTGATTTGTGTTTTTAGCATTGTTCGATGTGATTTGAGGGATCGACTAAGTTCGTATGGTGTTTTAGGATTGGTTGGTATGTTTGGTTAAGGTCCCAAGGGCCTCGGGTGAGTTTCGGGTGCTTAACGGATTGGTTTGGGACTTATGCAAATTTGCTGAAGTTGCTGCACCTGTTGTTTTTGCACGTGCGCATTTTGGACTGCAGGTGCGGAGCCGCAGAAGCGGCTAAGGAACCGCAGATGCGGATTTGGGCCTTGTCAGCTAGGATCGTAGGTACGGTAGATGGTCCGCAGAAGCGGAAGCGCAGGAGCGGTAGGGGACCGCGGGAGCGGTGGGGAGACCGCAGCAGCGGGCTCGCAGGTGAGGCCCAGTGCTCGCAGATGCAGCCCCAGCCCATTTAAGTGGATTTTGCACCTGCGATGGTTCTTCCGCATGTGCGAGATCGCAGATGTGGTCCTAGGAGCGCAGAAGCGGAAATCGCTGGGCAGAAAAGACAGAATTCGAGGGTTTGAGTTCATAACTCCAAAAGTTGATTGAGAGCTCGGTAGAAGGTGAAATTTGGAGAGATTTTCGGAGGAAGTTTGTGCCTAATTATTCCTGACTCCTTTTTGATTATATCCCATTAATCTAAGCTTAATTTCATCATTTGATTTCGGATTTGGGATGAAAATTGGGAAAATTGAGAAAAGTTTTTAGGCCGAATTTTGGGATTTTAATCGAGATTTTGGTATCGGATTTGAGTGAATTTGGTATGGTTAGAATCGTGAGTGAATAGGTGTACTCATGCCCTTTCCTGCACATATTTTTCTTGTGCAGATCCAGGTACCTCTTCCCAGCCATATTTCCAGTGAGGCGAGGTGATTTTAGAGACTTCGAGGTATATCTGCTGCGTCCGCAGACCTAGGAGTCCCTCTCTACTCTTCCTTAAGTTAAAGACTTTCTTGTATTTTCTTCATTGATAGTTTCTGGAGTTTAGGAGCCTTATTTACTTCGGTAGCTTGTGATTCATGATATTCCGGGTTTTGGGAGCATTTATGTTCAGTTTGAGAGTGTTTATTGTATATTCCGAGCGACATCTAAACTTCTTAATTAAATTACCTGTTAAATTGTTAGTTTTCATATTTTTGTTTCATTTTCTGCAAAATGTTAGGCTTACCTAGTCGTAGAGACTCGGTGCCGTCACGACGGTTCACAGAGGGAGAACTTGGGTCGTGACAGGTTTGTATCAGAGCTCTAGGTTCATAGGAGTCGTGAGTCACAAGCTGGTTTATTAGAGTCTCGCGGATCGGTACGGAAACATCTATACTTATCTTCGGGAGGCTATGGAACTGTTAGGAAAATTCCACTTCTATTCTCTTACAGATGGTGAGGACACGTGCTACCGGAGATGACCAGACACCCGTGCTCCCTGCTAGAGCTGCCAGAAGCCGGGGCCGGGGTAGAGGTCGAGGACGCGCACGTGGTGCAGCCAGAGCACCCGTGCGAGCTGCTATAGAGGAACCACTAGTAGCCCCAACCGGAGTCCAGGCACCTGATACGCCTACTACTACTACTACTCCAGCTCTCCAGGAGGCCCTTGCACAGTTCGAGAGGATGTACAGCACTCTAGCTCAGGCAGGGTTGATCCCCCTTGCTGCAGCCACATCTCAGGCCGGGGGAGGAGCACAGACTCCCGCCGCCTGCACCCCAGAGCAACGGGTTTAGTTCGATCAGAAACCAGAGGTTATACCGGTACCGCTTGTAGCCCCAGCTCAGCCCGAGAGTAGGGCAGCAGTGTTAGAGGAGGAGCAGCGAAGGCTTGAGAGGTAAAAGAAGTACGACCCTCCTACATTCAGTGGTCTAGCATCAGAGGGTGCTCAGGGATTTCTGGAGGAGTGCCACCATATCCTCTGCACTATGGGCATAGCAAAGTCGAGTGGGGTTTCCTTCAGTGCCTTCCAGCTTCGAGGGGCAACCTATCAGTGGTGGCATACTTTTGAGTTGGACAGTCCGGCTAGGCAGCTTCCCTTACATGGACCTAGTTCTCGGATATGTTTTTGAGGGAGTATGTCCCTCAGAGCCTCAGGGATGCATGGCACGCGGAGTTTGAGCATTTGCGCCAGGGTACTATGATTGTTTTGGAGTATGCTGTCCATTTCAGTAACTTGGCTAGACATGCACCGGCCTTGGTTTCTACATTTCGAGAGAGAGTTTGACAGTTTATTGAGGGGCTCATTCCCAGCATCAAGTCTAGCATGGCCCGGGAGTTAGAGAAGGATATCGCCTATCAGCAAGTGGTGAGTATTGCTAGGAGAGTAGAGGGCATGCTTGCTCGGGATAGGGAGGAGAGAGAGAGGCAAAGAGGTCTCGAGAGTCGGGCCATTATTCTAGTGCTCGTGCCCCAACTGCAGTTCATCATGGTAGGGTTTATGTGAGTCACCCTGTTCATTCAGCTCTTCCAGCAGCCAATAGTATTCCAGCTCCTCCTATACCTTAGGAGCCTTATTATGTACCTCCAGTATCTAGTGCGCCTCCTGCACGGGGTGCTTTGAGTAGTTAGTCCAGCAGACCTGGCCAGAGCCAGTCACAGCCACCACGTCCTCCCAGAGCTTTTTTTGAGTGTGGCGACACAAGCCATGTGGTGAGGGATTGCCCTAGACTTAGAAGGGGTGCACCTCCACAGACTTCTCAGCCACATCGTGCTCCACAGGGTTCCCAGGCTATGATTACGGCACCAGCTGCCACCCCACCTGCTCAGCCAGCTAGAGGTGGAGGTCAGGGTGGTAGAGGTCGCCCTAGAGGGGGAGGCCATGCCAGATACCATGCCCTTCCTGCCCGTACAGAGGCTGTTGCTTTCGATTCTGTCATTACAGGTATTGTTCCGGTCTGTCATTGAGATGCATCGATTCTATTCGACCCAGGCTCCACTTATTCCTATGTGTCTTTTTATTTTGCCCCGCATATGGGCGTATCTCGAGATTCTTTGAGTTCCCTTGTTTATCTGTCTACTCATGTGGGAGATTCTCTTGTTGTGCATCGCGTTTATCAGTCATGTTGGATCACTCTTAGTGGTTTTGAGACCAGAGCCAATTTATTAGTGCTCAACATGGTAGATTTTGATATTATCTTGTGCATGGACTGGTTGTCGCCCCATTATGCTATTCTTGATTGTCACGCCAAGACAATGACTCTGGCTATGCCAGGTTTACCGCGATTAGAGGGGAGGGGTACTTTAGATTACACTCCAAGTAGAGTTATTTCATTTCTTAAAGCTCAACGAATGGTTGAGAAGGGGTGTGACGCGTATCTAGCTTATGTGAGAGATGTCAGTAGTGATAACCCTACAGTTGATTCAGTCCCAGTAGTGAGGGATTTCCCTGATGTGTTTCCAGCTGATCTTCCGGGTATGCTGCTAGATAGAGACATTGATTTTGGCATTGATTTGTTGCCGGGCACTCAGCCCATCTCTATTCCGCCTAATCGTATGGCTCCTCCTGAGTTGAAGGAGTTGAAGGATTAGTTACATGAATTGCTTGATAAAGGCTTTATTTGGCCCAGTGTATCACCTTGGGGTGCTCCTGTCTTGTTTGTGAAGAAAAAGGATGGTTCTATGCGTATGTTCATTGATTATCGTTAGTTGAACAAAGTTACAGTGAAGAACCTGTATCCTTTGCCTCTTATTGATGACATGTTTGATCAGTTAAAGGGTGCTCGAGTGTTTTCCAAGATTGATTTGCGTTCAGGTTATCATCAGTTGAAGATTCGGGAGCCAGATATCCCGAAGACTGCTTTTAGGACTCGGTATGGTCATTACAAGTTCCTAGTCATGTCATTTGAGCTGACCAACGCCCCAGCAACATTTATGCTTTTGATGCACAGTGTATTCCGGCCATATCTTGACTCATTCGTCATTGTCTTTATTGATGACATTCTGGTGTACTCCCGGAGTCGGAAAGATCATGAGAGCACCTGAGGACAGTGCTTCAAACTTTGAGAGAAAAGAAATTATATGCAAAGTTCTCAAAATTGTGAGTTCTGCTTAGATTCTGTGGCATTCTTGGGTCATGTGGTATCTATTTAAGGGATCAAGATGGATCCGAAGAAAGTGGAAGCAGTGCAGAGTTGGCCCAGACCATCCTCAGCTACAGAGATCCGTAGTTTTCTTGGTTTGGCGGGTTATTATCGTCGATTTGTTGAGGGGTTCTCATCTATTGCAGCACCTATGACCAGGCTGACCCAGAAGGGTGCTCTGTTCAGGTGGACAGAAGAGTGTGAGGAGAGCTTTCAAAAGCTCAAGACAGCTTTGACTACAACCCCAGTATTGATATTGCCTACAGGTTCGGGGTCTATTGTGATGCGTCGTGAGTTGGCCTCGGCGCGATGTTGATGCAGGACCACAGGGTGATTGCCTACTCGTCCAACAACTGAAGGTGCATGAAAAGAACTATCCTATCCACGACCTTGAGTTAGCTGCTATTGTTCATGCGTTAAAGATTTAGAGGCACTATTTGTACGGTGTCCCTTGTGAGATCTATACTGATCACTGAGTTTGCAACATCTGTTCAAGCAGAATGATCTTAATTTGCGCCAGAGGAGGTGGTTAGAGCTGCTTAAGGATTATGATATCACTATTTTGTACCACCCGAGGAAGGCCAATATGGTGATTGATGCCTTGAGTCGCCGGGCAGAGAGTTTGGGGAGTTTGGCTTATCTACCTGCAGCAGAGAGGCCCATAGCGTTGGATGTTCAGGCCTTAGCCAGCCAGTTTGTGAGATTGGATATTTTTGAGCCTAGTCGAGTATTGGCTTGTGTGGTCTCTCGGTCTTCTCTTTATGATCGTATCAGGGAGCGTCAGTGTGATGACCCCCATCTGCTTGTCCTGGAGGACACGGTTCAGCACGGTGATGCTAAGGAGGTTACTATTGGGGATGATGGTGCATTGAGGATGCAGGGCAGGTTATGTGTGCCTAATATTGATGGTTTGCGTGAGTTGATTCTTCAGGAAGCTCATAGCTCGCGGTACTCTATTCATCCGGGTGCCGCAAAAATGTATCAGGACTTGAGGCAGCATTATTGGTGGCGTAGAATGAAGAAGGACATAGTGGAACATGTTGCTCGGTACCTAGATTGCCAGCAGGTGAAGTATGAGCATCAGCGGCCGTGTGGATTGCTTCAGAAGTTGGAGATTCCAGAGTGGAAATGGGAGCAGATCACTATGGATTTCGTTGTTGTACTCCCACGGACTCAGCGGAAGTTTGATGCAGTTTGGGTGATTGTAGATAGGCTGACCAAGTCAGCTCATTTCCTTCTTGTGATGACTACCTATTCTTCCGAGCAGCTGGCTTGAGTTTATATCCGTGAGATTATCAGACTTCATGGCGCGCCGGTATCTATCATCTCTGATCGGGCCACGCAGTTAACATCATGATTCTGGGGAGCCGTACAACATGAGTTGGGTACTCGGGTGGAGCTGAGCAAACATTTCACCCTCAGACGGACGGATGAACAGTCCAAGCGCACTATTCAGATTCTTGAGGATATGCTCCGTGCGTGTGTGATGGAGTTTGGAGGTTCTTGGGATCAGTTCTTTCCACTTGCAGAGTTTTCATACAACAACAGTTATCAATCCTGCATTAAGATGGCACCGTATGAGGCTCTGTATGGCAGGCGGTGTAGGTCCCCAGTGGGTTGCTTCGAGCCGGGCGAGGCTAGATTAATGGGCACATACTTGGTTCAGAACACTTTGGAGAAGGTTAAGGTGATTCAGGATAGACTTCGCACAGCCCAGTCCAGACAAAAGAGTTATGCAGACCGGAAGGTTCGCGATGTTTCATTTATGGTTGGAGAGCGGGTCTTGCTTCGGGTTTCACTATGAAGGGCGTTATGAGATTTGGAAAGAGGGGAAAGTTGAGCCCAAGGTTTATTGGTCCTATTGAGGTGTTGCGGCGTGTTGGGGAGGTTGCTTATGAGCTAGCCTTACCTCCCAGCCTAGCAGGAGTTCATCCGGTATTTTATGTTTCGATGCTTCGGAGGTATCACGGTGATCTGTCTCACGTGTTAGATTTCAGCTCAGTCCAGTTGGACAAGGATCTATCTTATGTTGACGAGCCAGTGGCTGTTGATACCCAATTTTTCCCAAAATAGTTTTAAAATGCATATATGTCTTCAAAATCATGCATTAGCATCAATTGGTATTTTTCCACAATTTTTACATTTTTAATTAATTTGCCCAGTATTTTATTTCTAATAAATAATTACAAAATTGCATCACAAATGATTTCAAAAATATTTCTTGATTTAATATTACTATTTATGGCCCTATTAAGTCCAAATTATTCCATAAATAGCCGAATTGGCACCTTTTGGCTATAATTGCAATAACTTTTCAATTATAGCCCATGCATATATTTTTTGTATTATTTTACCAAAAATTAGTCCTTTGTATTTTTAAATACTAAACAACTATTTTTAAAATATTTCTATGCATGAAATTCATTTTTTATAATTAGTAATTATTTTAGAAATTATTTTAATTAATTAATTTATTTGGGATATTTAACAAATAACCTTTTTTAATTTCAATTTTAGCCTAAGTCTACCAGCCCAACACCCTTAAAACCAGCCCAATACCCAAACCTACCCGATCGACCAATTCCTGGCTAATCCTGGCTGTTGATCAAAGATGATCAACAGCCCAGAAACCCCTTACCATAATTAAACCAATACCCCTAATCACTTCTCACCCCTCCCCGTCGTCACTCTCCCTCTCCACCTCTCAGATGCTCTCTAGCCTTAACCCTAATTCTCCGCCCACCATCACTCATCTACCACCCCAGACCTCTAATGGCCCCTCCTATGCTGGGTACCTCCGTGTCTAAGGTCCTTGAGAAGATTCTCAAGGGACCAGGCTAGTCTGCTTACGCCACTGGGTTTTTGTTTCAGGCCATTCTGGTTCGATTTCGAGAAAGAACTTCTTATTTCGCCTTAAATCTATGGATTTCTAAGCCTATGTCTTCATCTCTATCTCACTTCTGAAAACCCTAATTTTGTCCTTTGATCTTCTCAGATCTGTACAGATCTGAGAAGAATCGGACCTATTTCACATATTTTTCATGAAAATCTTCTGGTTTTCTAAGTGACTTTCCATTTTCCTAAAGCTAGGGTTTCCTGAAAATCCTTTTCTCCAAAATGTTTTCTGACTTTGAATGTTTAATATCCTGTTCTTATGAGTTTTGACCGATTTATGTTGAGCTTGCCTCAACCCTAATTAGTTTATGCTAAAACCCCAATTTTCTGATATTTTTGCTTTGACTTTGAGTCTGTCCGTGTTACTTGCCACATTATTTTGTTCTGTGCTTTGATTCTCATGATTTTCCTTTAGCCTAATTCGATGTCTTGTGATTTTTACCCTAGTATGTCTCTATTAGGGTTTCTGATTCAATTCTTGGCTGATTCTGCGTGTTTATACTTGGCCTATTTGTTTATTCATGGAAACCTATATTATTCTCCTTTAAATCAGTATTATTTTTGAGTTTTGATTCACTGATTTGCTCTATTAAGACCTATGTGCGATTCTTGATTATTTCCCTATTTTACACCTTTTAATTATTTTCTTGCCTTATTTGATTAGCCGTGATACTTATAGATTCCTCAAGATTGTTTCCTTAATTGAACCCCTGTTTATTTACCCCTAATTGCCCATTATGTGCTTAAGTCTTACTTGATTTTCTTTCCTTAAATATTGTCCTGCCCTTTACCGTTGGGTAATTACCCCTTAATTAGGGGAGACTTTACTGATTTCGTGCATAATTGATTCTGTAAGTTCCCTTAATTGCTGAATGATTGATCTCTTTACCTTATTTTGTTTAGCCCCTAACTACTATATATACTCTCCTCTATTCTCACTTCTGGACAACGAACATTAGTTCAAAAAACACTCTTACACTTAAAAGCTCTCTGTTCTTCTCTGTTACTTGCAATCTTCACTGATCTAGCCGGCTGTTAGCCAACGCTAGCTATTGCACAACATCTGCTCTATACTCTGTGTTTTCTCTCCCTAACCGGTATGTCCTAATTCAATTTCGAAGTCTAAAACTCTATGTGTTTCATTGCTGTTTTAGTTCATTGATTATGAGTTCCAATCCTGTTCCTGTTTACTATCTTGTTTGCTCAATATGTAACTAGCATGTCTAAACTACATTGCTTAACTACTGTTTCGCCTAGCATGTTTGAGTTTTATTCTGTTAGAATCTGTGATTAGTATGTCTAATCCACAGAGATCTGCCTACTGCTTTATCTAGCATGCCTCAAACTGTTTTGTTCTATATGGGTCAGAATGTCTATACCAGGAATACTTGCGTAGTGTTGTCTAGTCTGTTCATTTGGATCCCTGCTTATTCTACTTTGCTGATGAGATCATGCTAAGTTGTCTAGTATCTCAAAGTAACTCTGGTTGTGTGCTTAACCTGTCCAGTGTTAATGTGTTTTCCACATGGCTGTTCTGCGATCCTTGCTCTATGTCTCTACCACCAATTTTATAACTGACTTGTTAATCCTATAAAACTCTTGAAAATTTCTGTGCATCCTGTTGTTATATGCTCCACTATACACTGATGTGTTCTATGTGTCCCCAATTCCCACTACCCCTGTGTGAAAGCTGTTGATTGAGTGATGCTGGACCTATTCTTTCTGTAATCAACTAGGCTGTTTTGATGATTTTCAAAAGTGTTTTGTACTGTTCTCAAACTACTTCACTACTAAATTAGTTACTTATTTTCAGAAAAACCTCTTTACTTCTAGAGTCATTTCAGTACTGTTTTCTTGTAAAAAAAAACCTTTCAAAACTATGTCAAGCACTCTCACTTTACTCTTAAGTCCTTAAGTTCTGCCCCTCCAGTGTGTGTACTGCCTTGGGATCCTCTTGAGATTCCTCTAAACTCTGGCACACTGGGCTGGCCATTCCACACTGCACCTACTCAATCCCTGTTGTGAAAGTCTGGGTGTGAGCACTGCCCAGGATCCTTGAGATAGGGAACTCTGACACACCTGGACATGAATTTAGCTATGAAATCCTTGGCATTTGAGACTACTGAAGGCCTGGTATTCCCAGGTTTGCTTTGGGCCTACTTCAGGCTCCCTATAGTTAAATCTATGTTTCATTTGTGTAATTCATTCAATCATTGGTCTGTAATAATTAATTGTAAATAGATATTGGGGTGACTAGTGAAAAGGGAGGGTAGCTATATGATCTTATGCGTAGTGCTGGGTAGAAACCATGTTTCTAGGCTTTACATTATGCAAATCTGCGTTCAGCAATCATGTTTCTAGGACTGATGTGTTCATTCGCATTCAAACCATGTTAAACCTGCATTAGATATCCTGTTTTAGGGCTTCACGCTTATTGACTCAGTATACTACATATCACTATTCCATGCTTTAATTTTGCACAAGTACTTTCACTTAGAGATCCTGCTACTAGGTTAATAATCCTGCCTTAATAAACTGTCATGCATTAGATACCATGTTTCTAGGAACTCTGTTTGCATTCGTTTGAACCATGTCTATTTCGATTAAAATAAATAACTGTCCATGAAAAGGTATAAAAAAACAGCCCCACGTATAGATGTCATGTTTCTAAACACAAACTGGTGCAAATCACCTGTTAAAAATCTGTGTCACCTAGAACAACATGTTTGTAGGTTGAACAATTTCTTTAACTGTTCAAACAGTTCCTGTAATTGTGATTACGTATAGTCCCCATGCCTAGGAAAGCCTTAGGTAATTAACGTCCTTATATAAAACTGGAAACTGCATTTTAATTGTGTATAAACTGCTTAAGTCTTATAGGTTTAAAATCAGTAGGCAAACTGATTAGGACCCTGCCATTGAGTTTTGAAATATTGTTGCAAGAATTGTGTATTAATGTTCACCTAGACATCCTGTCATAGAATTCTTCTAAAAATTACCTGAATCTGTGTTTGAGACGTGCTGTTTATTTGCCTATATACATGCGGAGGTAATGAGCCTTTTAACTATTTTCCCCCTATTTGCTTGTCCAACATGTTATTTGTTTGTCGCCTAGATTTTTGCCTTTTAAATACCTTAGGTTTGTCTAGAACTGCCCAGATTTGGAGGTCCTAAGCTCCTCCAGGAGCACAAGGAAGGGACGGGTAACAGCACGCTTAGAGTTCGTTAATAAAAACTCGCTCAATAACCATTAAGGGGTGGGATAATGGGTATTAAAAGGATATGATGACATGTGCGCTAATGCAACGTGTAGCCCCTCTCATTGAGGAGTGATTACCAGGCATTGCATGGATATGATCCTATTGGATAAACAACTTAGGACCCCTTCATCCCATTTACGTATGTGTGCTTAGACTGCTTATCTGTTTAAGAATCTCTTTTACATATGTGTGCTTAGACTGCTTATCTGTTTAAGAATCTCTTTTACATATGTGTGCTTAGACTGCTTATCTGTTAAGATCTTACTTATTTTACATATGTGTGCTTAGACTGTCTATTTGCTACTTGACTGATTCACAAAGTAAGTTTGGCCGGGACCCGCCGTTGTGGACCTCAAAGGGTGCCTAACACCTTCCCCTTAAGGTTATTTCGAGCCCTTACCCTAACCTTTGGTAATGCAAACTGGTTACATGAGTTAATCGCTCTAGGTGCCCTAACGCACCTTAATCCGTTAGGTGGCGACTCTTCAAATACCCAATTCCCAAAAGGAAGCGAGTTGTTTCCCCCATAAATGTCAAAACCCTGACTCCCCCCGCGAGGGGGCGCGACAGCATGGCGACTCTGCTGGGGATATTTTAGGCTCTTACCATAACGAACTTATTTTTTTGAATTAGTCTTGAACATGCTTTATCCCGCGCACCCTTCCCCTTATTTGGTTTTTACTGCTTATTTGTGACTTCCTTTATTTCCTGAAACTGATTTATCTCTTTGTTTTGTTTCTCTGTAACTGTCTTTCAATTATCTAAATACTGCATTTACCATTTTTTTACGTGCAAATACTTGACAACATGCTATTTATTGTTGCATAAATCATGCTCCACGTTTTATTCCACTCTTGTGTATCAAATCCTATAGCAACGCTTGATGAGTGGTTGCGCTCTTCCAATTTATTACCCTTAAATTTGGAAAGGCTTATTTGCGGTAAAACTAGTCGATCAGCGGTGCAGTCGATGGTTTCGTGCCTTTCCCCCTCAAGTTTTCCGCTTGAGGGTACCAGTCTAGTCCCCCATAGTAGCCTTACTCTTATTGTAATTGTGCATGCATCATGGTCAAATCTAGTCGGATTAATATGTTGTCCACATAATAATCCTTTAAGACGAGCCTTATCCAAAAGTCCAGCGGGGTTTCCATAATCCCAACGGACATAATCACGTTGTGTGCATTAATTTGGAGAACTAAATGCCAATATACTAATCATGAATGTACAAATAGTCGAGTCTGGTGGGGGAGAAGGGCCTAACCTTTTTATTTTGCAGAAAATGAGGCACGAGGTCCCCAGATTCGGCATGGTCAGCAATATTCCACCATTGCTACTAGATTGGTGGGAGGACCTTTCCTCAAGTGACAAGAAAAACGTGAGAAAGCACTTGGGCAATTTACCTTCTCTACTAGACATTCATCCAAATAATATGCTGATCGAGGCTGCCACTTTGTTCTGGGACAGTGAAAGGGCTGTGTTCCGTTTCGGGGATATGGAAATGACACCACTCTTAGAAGAAATCGGGGGACTTGCGGGACTGACTTGGGATAGCCCTGGGTTGTTGGTACCGGAGAACCGTACTGGTAAAGGGTTCCTAAAGATGATGGGGTTGAAGAAAAATGCTGACTTGGAATGCCTGAAAAAATCCTACTTACCCTTCGAATACCTGTATGAGAGATATGGCCATTGCAAGTCCTACCGTACCTTCCATGACGAGCTTTCTATCACTTCTCTAGGACACATCCATCGTAGAGTGTTCATGTTCATTGTGTGCTTCTTGGGCCTGATAGTGTTCCTGATGAAAAGGGGAAGAATCCATACTAGATTGGCCATGGTCGCCAAGACTTTGATGGAATGGATCAATGGACAGACATACACTATAGTCCCCATGATCATAGCCGACATCTACAGGGCTCTGGAGCGCTGTCAAAGGGGGATCAAGCATTTCAAGTGTTGTAACCTGTTGCTGCAGTTGTGGTTATTAGAACATCTTCAAAGGGGCCAGTATCACCAAGAACTTCCGCGAAGGGCTTGGAACGACCATATTGCCTTCCATCACCCCAAGCGGATGACTTACATTCTGGACAGGTTTGCTCAGCCGGAAAGTGCCAAATAGTGGGTAAAGTTCTTCGACAATCTGACCGAGGAACAAGTGTAATGGATGTTTGAATGGTTCCCAACAGACGAGTTCATCATCAGATCCAGGGACGCTCCACACTTAGTGCTGATTGGGTTGAGGGGAATATACCCTTATGTCCCTATCCGAGTTATGAGTCAAGCAGGCAGGAAGCAGGTTGTACCAAGGGTTGCCAAGATGAGTCACTTCAGAGCAGACTTTCAGGACGACGACATCCCTTACAAGTGCCAAGCTCAGCACATGTGGCACTGTAAGATCGTTGTGGAAAAGAACACCACTGAGCCAGACAGGTATCACGCTGGGTGTGAACACCTCTACCCAGCATGGTTAGAAGACAACTTAAAGGGAATGGTGAAGCCAGGAATCGGTCGAGGGAATAGGATCATAGACGAAGATGCTGAGGCTCAAGTCAAATACAACAGACTGCGCAAGAGGGTCCACAACTCTGAGAATGAGCACCGGGAAATACGAGACAAATATGAGGCTGATCAACGAATGGAAGGAAATGGCTATCACTTCCAACAGAAGGTTGGAATATCTGGTGCGAGGTTTAGTGGAGCTGGAGGGCAAAATCATAAAGAGGATTGAGGATTGCCAGAATGCTGAAGGAAGCGAAGGAGGACATTTGGCTAGAGCCTACCTGCTGCTGGGTCTGCGCGAGTTGAGAAACCTGTATGAAGGAGTCAGGAAGATCGAATCTGGGGAAGGTCGTTCTAGGACCAACTAGGCTAGATTTATTTGCTTTCTTAAATGTAATAAGGCCAAATGCCAACAATGACTTACTTTTTCTATCATCTTAGTGTTGTTTTGGGATTCGTCTATTTTTATATTAATGAAATGAGGCATTTATCGGCATCTAAGTTCTCCAAATCAACTTGTCGCTAGGCCTACCTCGGGCACACCGAGGCTCCCAAATTAGGATGCGAATTTCATCTTTCCGCAATACATGTTTAAATACTGCGAGTACTCTTTTCAGAACCATTACTGACTTGGCTACCTTTTATTTTTCTTTCTTTCTTTTTTAATTATTCCCATTCCCCAAAAAGGTTGGTTCGCACATACTGGCATCATCAGCATACCTAAAGGTCCTCCACATCCTCCTCTTCCAAGTGATCCTAAAAGCAAAGGAAAAATCAGAATAAATGAAACAATGCAGTGCAATAGTTGAGGAGGAGGAGGAAGAAGGCCTCACTATTCAGACTGTGGAGAAGGGAGCCGTTCTCAGGAACTGGACTGCCACACCATCCCGGGCCCGCCGAGTCCCTGGGTAGCTTGGCAATCAACTTAATTTTATTTCTATAGCCATGCTAGGCGTATAAGATTTTCAGTAATTTTATTTTTAAAGACTTACTTGTTTCAAATAAATGCTCGACTCATCGAGCCGTACTTGTTTTGAATTTTTTCAATTCTAATCAATGCATTGCTATTTATCATTCATTATTACCTTTCACACTTTTCTTTCTACAGCATTATTATTACTTTTCCTGATGAACCGGTGATTGTGACATGTAATGAGGCAACGCAATATGAGGATAGTGACTCGGATGAAGAAGATGAAATACCTAAAGAAGTTGTCAGGGAGGTTGAGAACTTTGAGAATAAGCCTAAGTTCAACTTGGACGAAACCGAAGCAGTAAATTTGGGAGACGCCGAAACCGTCAAGGAGACTCGCATCAGCATTCACTTATCACCGACAGAGAAAGAGAAGTACATTCGTTTCTTGAGGGAGTATGGGGATATCTTTGCATGGTCATATGATGACATGACCGGTTTGAGCACGTCCATAGTGGCTCACAAACTGCCTACCAATCCCATGTGTCCGCCAGTGAAGCAGAAACTCATGAAATGCAAACCAGATATGAGCCTGAAAATAAAGGAGGAAGTTACTAAGCAGATCAAAGCCAAAGTCCTCAGAGTGGTTGAGTACCCAACCTAATTAGCCAACATTGTACCAGTTCCGAAAAAAGATGGGAAAGTCGGAGTATGTGTTGACTATCGAGACTTAAATAGAGCAAGTCCTAAGGACGACTTTCCCTTGCCAAATATACACATCCTGATCGATAATTGCGCCAGGCATGAACTCCAATCCTTTGTAGATTGCTTCGCGGGTTATCACCAGATCTGGATGGATGAAGAAGACGCAGAGAAGACACCTTTTATTACACCATGGGGGGTATACTGCTACAAGATGATGCCATTCGGTCTAAAGAATGCTGGGGCTACTTACATGAGATCCATGACAACCATCTTCAATGATATGATACACAAAGAAATAGAGGTGTATGTGGACGACGTCATTATCAAATCCAAGAAGGTCGCGGATCACAAAGCGGACTTGAGAAAATTATTTGACAGGTTAAGAAGGTACAACTTAAAATTGAACCCCGCAAAGTGTGCATTCGGGGTCCCCGCAGGAAAGTTACTGGGATTCATTGTCAGTCGTCGAGGGATCGAGCTAGACCCGTCTAAGGTTAAGGCTATTCAGGAGTTACCGCCGCCTAGGAGCAAAAAGGACGTGATGAGCTTCCTAGGACGTCTCAACTATATCAGTCGCTTCATAGCGCAGTCTACAGTTATATGTGAACCCATCTTCAAAATGCTAAGGAAAGATGCCGAAACAAGCTGGACCAAGGATTGTCAGAAAGCTTTCGACAAAATCAAGGAGTACCTGTCCACACCACCGGTCTTGGTCCCGCCAGAGCCAGGTCGACCTTTGCTACTCTATCTATCTGTATTAGATGGAGCCTTCGGATGCGTCCTGGGACAACATGACGAGACAGGGAGAAAGGAGCAAGCCATATACTACCTGAGCAAGAAATTCACACCTTATGAAGCGCGATACTCTCTGCTAGAATGCACTTGTTGTGCTTTGACCTGGACGGCCCAGAAATTGAGGCATTACTTCTGTGCCTATACCACATACCTCATCTCCAGGATGGACCCTCTGAAGTACATATTTCAGAAACCCATGCCGACTGGGAAATTAGCCAAGTGGCAGATACTGTTAAGTGAGTTCGATATCGTCTATGTAACTTAAAAGGAGGTCAAAGGACAAGCATTGGCAGAACATCTTGCTGAAAATCCCGTGGGATGAGAATACGAACCCTTGAAAACGTATTTTCCTGATGAAGAAGTGTCATTCATAGGAGAGGACATTACTGAAGCATACAATGGTTGGATGATGTTCTTTGATGGCGCTGCAAATTTCAAAGGAATGGGCATTGGAGTGGTTTTGGTATCAGAAACAAGTCAACATTATCCGGTATCTGCCAAACTCAGATTTCCCTGCACCAACAACATGGCAGAATATGAAGCCTGCATACTTGGGCTCAACATGGAAATCGACAGGAATATTCAAGAGTTGCTGGTAATCGGTGATTCAGATTTGCTTGTGCACCAGGTACGAGGAGAATGGGCCACCAAGAATTCCAAGATATTGCCATATCTGAACCATGTACAGGAATTGAGGAAGAGGTTCATGAAGATAGAGTTTCAACATGTTCCCAGAATTCAGAACGAGTTTGCCTATGCTTTGGCCACCTTGTCATCCATGATACAACATCCAGATAAGAATTTCATTGATCCCATCCCAGTGAGAATCCATAATCAACCGGCGTATTGTGCCCATGTTGAAGAAGAAACTGATGGAAAACCTTGGTTCCATGACATCCAGTAATATTTGGCAAAAGGAGAATACCCGGAGCATGCGAACCATATTCAGAAACGCACGCTCCGAAGATTATCCAATCATTTTTTCCACAACGGAGGAAACTTGTATAGAAGAACTCCTGATTTGGGATTGCTGAGATGTGTCGACACAAAAGAGGCTGCTAAGCTACTTGAGGAGATACATGCTGGGACTTGCGGCCCACATATGAATGGTTTTGTCTTGGCCAAGAAGATACTTAGGGCCGGTTACTTTAGGATGACCGTGGAGACAGATTGCGTCCAGTATGTCCGAAAATGCTACCAATGTCAAGTGCATGCCGATATGATAAAAGTACCACCAAATGAGCTCAATGCAACAAGCTCACCTTGGCCATTCGCCGCCTGGGGAATGGATGTCATCGGTCCAATTGATCCCACTGCTTCAAACATGCATAGGTTTATTCTAGAGGCCATTGATTACTTCACAAAATGGGTAGAGGCTGCATCCTACAAGGCAGTAACTAAGAAAGTCATGGCAGATTTTGTCCGCGACCGGATTATTTGCCGATTTGGAGTTCCAGAATCAATCATCACTGACAATGCCTCCAATATCAATAGTGATCTGATGAAGACCATGTGTGAGACTTTCGAAATCAAGCACAAGAACTCCACAGCATATAGACCTCAGATGAATGGAGCCGTAGAATCCGCCAACAAAAACATCAAGAAGATACTAAGAAAGATGGTAGAAAACCACAAACAATGGCACGGGAAGTTACCCTTTGCCTTGTTAGGGTACCGCACTACAGTTCGCACATCAACCGAAGCAACTCCCTACATGCTGGTTTATGGTACCAAAGTTGTCATCCCAGCCGAGGTAAAGATCCCTTCTTTAAGAATCATACAGGAAGCTGAACTCAGCTATGCAGAATGGATAAGGAGCCGCTATGAGCAATTGGCCCTTATAGATGGAAAAAGAATAAATGCTGTATGTCACGGTCAGCTTTATCAGAATAGAATGTCCAGAGCTTTCAACAAAAGGGCCAAACCAGGACAGTTTGCACCAGGACAGCAGGTGCTGAAGAAGATCTTCCCACATCAAGACAAAGCCAAAGGGAAATTCTCTCCCAACTGGCAAGGTCCCTACATGGTTCACAGGGTGCTAACAGGAGGACCACTCATACTTGCGGAAATGGACGGAGAAGTCTGGCCAAAACCAATCAATTCAGACGCAGTCAAGAGATACTATGTTTAGACTATTTACATTTCTTCATCTGATGTAATTGAACTACGCTTGACCTGATTCCCGTTTAAGAGGGGATACGTAAGCAGCCCTGTGGGTTCGGTCATATCATAATAAAAATTCCATTTCGCCCCAAGATCAGAAACTGGGGCAGAATTTTGAGGAGGACCCTCAAAATTCCGAAGCAAGTCCAGCCAACGCCATTGCATGCCAGAAAGTCAGAAATTGGTTAAGAAACTGGGGCAAAATTTTGAGAAGGATTCTCAAAATTCCGAGGAAGGTTCAACAAGTTTCGCAAACGGCCGAAGGATCATCTACCAAACTAGGGCAGAATTTTGAGGAGGACCCTCAAAATTCTAACACAAGAAAGCTGCAATGTCTCTGAAATATGTTACAGTCACTGGTTCATCTGAAATTACTGAATATTTCACCACATTTCTAAAATAACTCTTTTTTATCAATAATTGCATATTACTTTCAAAAACTCTATTTATGTAACAACCATGTTACCCAGGGAAACTCAAACAAGGCCTTTAGAACAGAGTAAAGCCAGCAGACAAAGGCACGGACCAACCTCCCCTTATAAAACTTACAATTTTTCTTTGAGCACAGGCACATCTGACGTAACAGTAGCATTCGCAAATATATACACGCAGCAAAATCACTATCAGTTGGGCCACCAGACGCCGAATAGATCTCAAGCTAAGAAATACTCTACTCTTATCTGCTACCTGTTCTTTACATGGGACTAAGCCTTGTCCCGAACCTTGCATGAGGCTAAGCCCTGCCTCCATATCTGCATAAGGCTAAGCATTGCCTTCTCTTTGCATAGGACTAAGCCCTGTCCCTCATCCTGCATGAGACTAAGCTCTGTCTCCACCTTGCATGAGGCTAAGCCCTGCCTCCATATTTGTATAAGGCTAAGCACTGGCTTTTCTTTGCATGGGACTAAGCCCTGTCCTGCATCCTACATGAGACTAAGCTCTGTCTCCACCTTGCATGAGGCTAAGCCCTGCCTCCATATTTGCATAAGGCTAAGCTCTGCCTTCCATTTGCATGGGACTAAGCCCTGTCCCGAACCTTGAATGAGGCTAAGCCCTGCCTCCATATTTGCATAAGGTTAAGCTCTGCCTTCCATTTGCATGGGACTAAGCCCTGTCCCGAACCTTGCATGAGGCTAAGCCCTGCCTCCATATTTGCATAAGGCTAAGCTCTGCCTTCCATTTGCATGGGACTAAGCCATGTCCCGAACCTTGCTTGAGGCTAAGCCCTGCCTCCATATTTGCATAAGGCTAAGCACCGCCTTCTCATGGGACTAAGCATTGTCCCTCCTTGCATAAATATTGCTCTATTCCGGCACTATCTATTTGCTTCTCTTTCGGGCTAAGCTCTCCCCTCAATCTCACAAGACTAAGCCTTGTCTTGTTAATTTAAGCAAACTATTATTGCATCTCATGGGCTGAAATATTGCCAATTTGTCCAAAGGCGTCATTGTCTAAAGGCATCATCCTCATAGCCGGAAGACGCCATGCAATGGCCTGAGGATCTCTCAAATTTGCATATCATTATTCAAAGGAATCATGGTTCGGAGGCACCATTTTCATGGCCGAAGAACATCATTTCATGGCCTGCGAATCTCTTATCTCACAATTCATCGCCCAGGATGTCACACCTCCTTTTTCCTACACCCGCAAGGGCATAAAGGAGTTTTTCCAATTAAAGGACATTCGGAACGGGATTTATTATTAAGATTTCAGAGTCGCCACTTGGGAGATTAACGGTGTCCCAAGTCACCGGTTGAATCCCGAACCGAGGAAATTATGACTCTGTTAACAGTCCGCGAGCCAGAAATCCGGGTAAGGAATTCTGTTAACCCGGGAGAAGGTGTTAGGCATTCCCGGGTTCTGTGGTTCTAGCACGGTCGCTCAACTGTCATATTTGGCTTATTTATTTGATTTTACTATATGTCTTATCTTACATGCTTTTTAACTTTGAACCGCTTTTATGTTATTAGTTTAAGAGAATTGCAACGTCGTGAAAACATGTCTCGAATCGCATCACATAAATTCACCCACGATTTTTGACACATTTCGACTTCGTTGAGATTTGGATTTGGGTCACATAATGTGCACCCGTAATTAAGAAGGTAAGATTATTAAAAACGCGCCTAAAGTGACTAACGAGTTATTATCTTTGGGGAAGGCCGCGAAATTCGCTAAACGACCTATCTCGAAGTCTATGTATTTTAGTATAAACAATTATCGAGGGCCCCGCAATTCTGCATTTTTTATTTCTGGCGAGGCTCATCTCATTTTTATTTAAAGACCAATCCTAAAGCGACTATAATTTTTCTATTTATTTTTGTCCCTAACAAAGAAGTCCTAATTAATTGGTTATTGAATTGAAGCAAACTAAATGGTAACTTTATACCAAAGCCGAACTGGCCAAGTGCCAATTTCAGCCCAGGCCCAAACGTACACGGTCATAAAAAGGGACTTGGGCTGCTTGTTAGTAAATTGAGGTCCACTGCCTGAGTTCGAACCTGGGTGGGGGCACAGTACCCACCGGCCCCAATTAATCCCCAACACCAGCTATAGACGTCACCTTGGCACTTAACGCCCGTTTTACTTATTAATTCACTTGATTCACTTATCACTTAATTCAACACTTAATAAGACATTGATTATTCTGACTCCAACTATGCCAAAACCTAACAGGAATTCGATTACACTTCATTGAAGCTGCAAGTTTAGAAGAAATGAAATTAAATCCAGAATTTAACAATCTGGCCAATTCAAGTTCAGTTTCAATTTAATACAGTCCAGACAGTGAATCTAGCTACAATTACACAATGAGGTGCTGAATTCAAATTACTACCTTCCAGCTAATTCAAAATCAACTTTCAGTCTAATACAAATCAAAATTTCAAAAGTCCAAAACAGTTCTAATGACTTACAATATCCCAATGTCCATACTATAACCATTCTGATCTATGAGCATATATTAGCATCAAATAACTTCAAGCAGTTCAATTACAACTCAATTAAAAGGAAAACACAACAAACAGTCCATCTGAAACGAAAACACAACAGAGCAGGCGGCTAAGTATATCAAAAACAGCTTCTTCATTTCACTCTTAGGATTGGAGATCTACATCACACTGAATTTAGGATGTGTACCTGGGATTGAACTGCAAAAGTGAAGAAGTAGTGAAGGTCAGTTGAAGCAGTAGAGAATAACAGCCCAGATTTAACGCAGCATATCGATTTCAGTCCCAAAAACACCACAGGAATCAACAGCAACAAATCAGGCTCCAATAGCAAATGAAAACCACATTAATTGAACCAAGTGCACTCGAAATTAACCAAAATCCCTTGAACTTGAACTGAATGATATACACACAGTGCTCAAACCCTCTTTTAAAACTTTTGCTGATCAGGAACTCGACCTAGAGCTAATATTTAACTTGATTTCTAAGATCTCTTCAATAGAACAGTCCCTATGGAAATTTCTACTGTTTTTTTTTTGTATTCTGTTTTTGAATTTTTTTTTTTTTTTGAATTTCAATTTCAAATCTATAAGAAAAAGCTGTGAAAGAGCTATATTTTTTTTGGGAAAATTCTATGGCCGAAAAACTTCTGAATGAAGGCAAGTATGCTGCCTTTTATAGGCACAAATGAGGGATTTCAGATTTTTAACTTTACAAAACAGTCCCTTTTAATTTCAGATCAGTCCTCTATTTCTTAACTTGCTTCTCAAGTTAACACACTTATCTTCTGAAAATTACCTTAAAACCCACATCTAGAAGCTTCCAGGAAGTTCTTGCTTGATTCCCTACCCTTGAATTGCCCATCTTACCCTTATTTGAGTCTTGAAACTACTATCCTTAACAAATTGGGCCATTTTCAATGCCCAAACTACCCTTTATTCATCTGAAATCTACCAATTTACCTCAATTAACCTCAGCCCTCTACTAAACTAACTAAGAACACTATCAGCTATAACCACACAGATCAAATAACCAAGATTAAACAAACAAAACTTCAATCAGCCATTCAAAAAACAAAACTTCTAACTGAACTGATCACGAATCCAAAACCAAAATGCAGCGACTAATTGGTTAAACACATAATCAGACTACTTGGCATGAAGCAACTAATCAAAGAAGCCAAAATGCATTTACTAATTCTACCGCGATTAACTCTGAATTGAACGTAACTAACTTGACGAGCCAACACCCAATATTGACCAAAAGAGCTGAAGAACAAGCAAACAAACCCAAACTATCCTAATCGAATTGCCAGTTAACAGAAAATGAGAGACAATGAAATCTAATCATAAATTGATTAATCGGCAAACANACGGCTAAGCTCTGCCTTCCGTTTGCATGGGACTAAGCCCTGTCCCAAATCCTACATGAGGCTAAGCCTTGCCTCTATATCTTGCATGAGGCTAAGCTCTGTCTCCTATTTGCATAAGGCCAATCATCGCCTTTATTTGCCAAGACTAAGCACTATCTCTCCGGCACTATCTATTTGCTCCTCTTTCGGGGTAAGCTCCCCCCTCAACCTCACAAGACTAAACCTTGTCTTGTTCTTTTTAGCATCATACTATCGCATCTCAAGGGCTGAAATATCGCCAACTTGTCCAAAGGCGTCATCGTCTAAAGGCACCATCCTCATAGCCGGAAGACCTCATGTCATGGCCCGAGGATCTCTCAAACTTGCATATCATTATTCAAAGGCGTCATGGTTCGGAGGCACCATCTTCATGGCCCGAGAACATCATTTCATGGCTTGTGAATCTCTCACTGAACAAATCATGGCCCGGGACATCATGGTCTAAGGACGTCATCCTCAACTGTCCGAAGACAATCCTCATGGTCTGATGGGAATCTGCATCATGTTTAATTTTCCGCACAAATACATGTTCGTAGCATCTCTTTATCTGCAGGTGATCAATAAGCAACTGCTATCCCAGCAGGAGCGACCTCGCTCCAGTTCCTTCAATTATCCCAAACTTGACCGTTCACCATAACCACTCTTTCTCCCATAAAACTGTTCTTTTACCTATCCCGAAACATTATGCCCGTTCTTGTGATGACTTCATTGGTCTATTTCGCCGGTGAATCCAGAACTATACACGGCCTGATTCCTGTAAAACCAGGGATATGTAGGCAGCTCAGAAGCCAGAGTGCGGCCTAAATCTCCCAAACCATCGCGCTCGGTCAAAATTGGTCATCATATCTTTACCCGACAACTCTTTCATCCTTTTCGGGTAAAGAGGGGCAGCTGTTGATACCAAATTTTTCCCAAAATAGTTTTAAAATGCATATATGTCTTCAAAATCATGCATTAGCATCAATTGATATTTTTCCATAATTTTTACATTTTTAATTAATTTGCCCAGTATTTTATTTCTAATAAATAATTACAAAATTACATCACAAATGATTTCAAAAATATTTCTTGATTTAATATTACTATTTATGGCCCTATTAAGTCCAAATTATTCCATAAATAGCCGAATTGGCACCTTTTGGCTATAATTGCAATAACTTTACAATTATAGCCCATGCATACATTTTTTGTATTATTTAACCAAAAATTAGTCCTTTGTATTTTTAAATACTAAACAACTATTTTTAAAACATTTATATGCATGGAATTCATTTTTTATAATTAGTATTTATTTTAGAAATTATATCAATTAATTTATTTGGGGTATTTAACAAATAGCCAATATTAATTTCAATTTTAACGTAAGTCTACCAGCCCAACACCCTTAAAACCAGCCCAATAAACCCAAGCCCAATACCCTCACCTACCCGACCCAATTCTTGGCTAATCCTAGCCGTTGATCATCTTTGATCAACGACCCAGAAACCCCTTACCATAATTAAACCAATACCCCCCTCTAACCCTAATCACTTCTCACCCCTACTCGCCGTCACTCTTCTCTCCATCTCTCAGATGCTCTCTAGCCTTAACCCTAATTCTCCCCCCACCGTCACTCATCTACCGCCGTTCATGGTGGTTCTTCACCACCCCAGGCCTTTAATGGCCCCTCCTATGCGAGGTACCTCCGTCTCTAAGGTCCTTGAGAAGATTCTCAAGGGACCAGGGCTAATCTGCTTACGCCTCTCAGTTTTTCTTGCCTGTTTCAGGCCATTCTGGTTCGATTTCGAGTAAGAACTTCTTATTTCGCCTTAAATCTATGGATTTCTAAGCCTATGTCTTCATCTCTGTCTCACTTCTGAAACCCCTAATTTTGTCCTTTGATCTTCTCAGATCTATACAGATCTGAGAAGAATCGGACCTATTTCACATATTTTTCATGAAAATCTTCTAGTTTTCTAAGTGACTTTCCATTTTCCTAAAGCTAGGGTTTCCTGAAAATCCTTTTCTCCAAAATGTTTTCTGACTTTGAATGTTTAATATCCTGTTCTTATGAGTTTTGACCGATTTATGTTGAGCTTGCCTCAACCCTAATTAGTTTATGCTAAAACCCCAATTTTCTGATATTTTTGCTTTGACTTTGAGTCTGTCCGTGTTACTTGCCACATTATTTTGTTCTGTGCTTCGATTCTCATGATTTTCCTTTAGCCTAATTCGATGTCTTGTGATTTTTACCCTAGTATGTCTCTATTAGGGTTTCTGATTCAATTCTTGGCTGATTCTGCGTGTTTATACTTGGCCTATTTGTTTATTCATGGAAACCTATATTATTCTCCTTTAAATCAGTATTATTTTGAGCTTTGATTCACCGATTTGCTCTATTAAGACCTATGTGCGATTCTTGATTATTTCCCTATTTTACACCTTTTAATTATTTTCTTGCCTTATTTGATTAGCCGTGATACTTATAGATTCCTCAAGATTGTTTCCTTAATTGAACCTCTGTTTATTTACTCCTAATTGCCCATTATGTGCTTAAGTCTTACTTGATTTTCTTTCCTTAAATATTGTCCTGCCCTTTACCGTTGGGTAATTACCCCTTAATTAGGGGAGACTTTACTGATTTCGTGCATAATTGATTCTGTAAGTTCCCTTAATTGCTGAATGATTGATCTCTTTACCTTATTTTGTTTAGCCCCTAACTACTATATATACTCTCCTCTATTCTCACTTCTGGACAACGAACATTAGTTCAAAAAACACTCTTACACTTAAAAGCTCTCTATTCTTCTCTGTTACTTGCAATCTTCACTGATTTAGCCGGCTGTAAGCCAAGGCTAGCTATTGCACAACATCTGCTCTATACTCTGTGTTTTCTCTCCCTAACTGGTATGTCCTAATTCAATTTTGAAGTCTAAAACTCTATGTGTTTCATTGCTGTTTTAGTTCATTGATTATGAGTTCCAATCCTGTTCCTGTTTACTATCTTGTTTGCCCAATATGTAACTAGCATGTCTAAACTACATTACCTAATTACTGTTTTGCCTAGCATGTTTGAGTTTTATTCTGTTAGAATCTGTGATTAGTATGTCTAATCCACAATTATCTGCCTACTGCTTTATCTAGCATGCCTCAACCTGGTTTGTTCTATATGTATCAGCATGTCTATACCAGGAATACTTGCGTTGTGTTGTCTAGTCTATTCATTTGGATCCCTGCTTATTCTACTTTGCTGATGAGATCATGCTAAGTTGTCTAGTATCTCAAAGTAACTCTAGTTGTGTGCTTAACCTGTCCAGTGTTAATGTGTTTTCCACATGGCTGTTTTGTGATCCTTGCTCTATGTCTCTACCACCAATTTTATAACTGACTTGTTAATCCTATAAAACTCTTAAAAATTTCTGTGCATCCTGTTGTTATATGTTCCACTATACGCTGATGTGTTCTATGTGTCCCCAATTCCCACTACCCCTGTGTGAAAGCTGTTGATTGAGTGATGCTGGACCTATTTGTTCTGTAATCAACTAGGTTGTTTTGCTGATTTTCAAAAGTGTTTTGTACTGTTCTCAAACTGCTTCACTACTAAATTAGTTACTTATTTTCATAAAAACCTCTTTACTTCTAGAGTCATTTCAGTACTGTTTTCTTGTAAAAAAAAACCTTTCAAAACTATGTCAAGCACTCTCACTTTACTCTTAAGTCCCTAAGTTCTGCCCCTCCAGTTTGTGTACTGCCTTGGGATCCTCTTGAGATTCCTCTGAACTCTGGCACACTAGGGCTGGCCATTCCACACTGCACTTACTCAATCCCTGTTGTGAAAGTCTGGGTGTGAGCACTGCCCGGGATCCTTGAGATCCTTAGGGAACTCTGACACACCTGGACATGAATTTAGCTATGAAATCTTTGGCATTTGAGACTACTGAAGGCCTGGTATTCCCAGGTTTGCTTTGGGCCTACTTCAGGCTCCCTATAGTTAATCTATGTTTCATTTGTGTAATTCATTCAATCATTGGTCTGTAATAATTAATTGTAAATAGATATTTGGGTGACTAGTGAAAAGGGAGGGTAGCTATATGAGCTTATGCGTAATGATGGGTAGAAACCATGTTTCTAGGCTTTACATTATGCAAATCTGCGTTCAGCAATCATGTTTCTAGGACTGATGTGTTCATTCGCATTCAAACCATGTTAAACCTGCATTAGATATCCTGTTTTAGGGCTTCACGCTTATTGACTCAGTATACTACATATCACTATTCCATGCTTTAATTTTGCACAAGTACTTTCACTTAGAGATCATGCTACTAGGTTAATAATCCTGCCTTAATAAACTGCCATGCATTAGATACCATGTTTCTAGGAACTCTGTTTGCATTCGTTAGAACCATGTCTATTTCGATTAAAATAAATAACTCTCCATGAAAAGGTATAAAAAAAAATAGCCCCACGTATAGATGTCATGTTTCTAAACACAAACTGGTGCAAATCACCTGTTAAAAAACCTGTGTCACCTAGAACAACATGTTTGTAGGTTGAACAATTTCTTTAACTGTTCAAACAGTTCTTGTAATTGTGATTACGTATAGTCCCCATGCCTAGGAAAGCCTTAGGTAATTAACGTCCTTATATAAAACTGGAAACTGCATTTTAATTGTGTATAAACTGCTTAAGTCTTATAGGTTTAAAATCAGTAGGCAAACTGATTAGGACCCTGCCATTGAGTTTTGAAATATTGTTGCAAGAATTGTGTATTAATGTTCACCTAGACATCCTGTCTTTGGATTCTTTCTAAAAATTACCTGAATCTGTGTTTGAGACGTGCTGTTTATTTGCCTATATACATGCGGAGGTAAACATGAGCCTTTTAACTTCTTTTTCCCCCCTATTTGCTTGTCCTACATGTTACCTTTTAAATACCTTAGGTTTGTCTAGAAATGCCCATATTTAGAGGTCCTAAGCTCCTCCAGGACCATAAGGAAGGGACGGATAACAGCACGCTTAGAGTTCGTTAATAGAAACTCGCTCAATAACCACTAAGGGTTGGGATAATGGGTAGTAAAAGGATATGATGACCTGTGCGCTAATGCAACGTGTAGCCCCTCTCATTGAGGAGTGATTACCGGGCATTGCATGGATATGATCCTATATGATAAACAACTTAGGACCCCTTCATCCCATTTACATATGTGTGCTTAGACTGCTTATCTGTTTAAGAATCTCTTTTACATATGTGTGCTTAGACTGCTTATCTGTTAAAATCTTACTTATTTTACATATGTGTGCTTAGACTGTCTATTTGCTACTTGACTGATTCACAAAGTAAGTTTGGCCGGGACCCACCGTTGTGGACCTCGAGGGGTGCCTAACACCTTCCCCTTAAGGTTATTTCGAGCCCTTACCCTAATCTCTGGTAATGCATACTGGTTAGGTGGCGACTCTTCAAATACCCAATTCCCAAAAGGAAGCGAGTTGTTTCCCCCATGAATGTCGAAACCCTGACTTCCCCCGCGAAGGGGAAAAAAGGGGGCGCGATAGTGGCTATATTGGACAGGCAAGTTCGAAAGCTGACGTCAAAGAGCAATGCATCAGTAAAGGTTCAGTGGCGGGGTCAGCCGGTCGAGGAGGCAACTTGGGAGACTGATCAGGATATGCGCAGCCATTATCCTCATCTTTTCATCACTTCAGGTATGTCTCTATGCTCGTTCGAGGACGAACGAATATTTTAAGTGGAGGAGGATGTAACGATCCGGCAGGTCGTTTTGAGAATTAATGCCCCGATCCCCTATTAACTGCTTCCCATCATCTTTTTCTGCTATTGTGACTTGCCGGGATGATTCGTTTTGAGTTTCGGAGTATTTTGGGACACTTAGTCCTTAAATGAGAGATTAAGTCTTAGAATTGGACCGTAGTCGGAACAGTGTGAGGACGGCTCCAGAATGGAATTCCTTCAATTCCGTTAGCTCCGTTGGGTGATTTTGGGCTTAGGGGCGTATCCGGATTGTGTTTTTGAGGTCTGTAGCTCATTTAGACTTGAAATGGCAAAAGTTGAATTTTTAGAGTTTCGGGCTGATAGTGAAAATTTTGATATCGGGGTCAGAATCTGATTTCGGAAGTTGGAGTAGGTCCTTAGTGTTGAATATGACTTGTGTGCAAAATTTGGGGTCGATCGGACGTGGTTTGGTTGGTTTTGGCATCTGTTGTAGAATTTTGAAGTTTCAAGTTCATTAAGCTTGGATTGGAGGGTGATTTGTGTTTTAGCGTTGTTTGATGTGATTTGAGGGCTCGACTAAGTTCGTATGGTGTTTTGGTTTGTATGTTTGGTTGAGATCCCGGGGGCCTCGGGTGAATTTCAGGTGCTTAACGCATTGGTTTGGGACTTATGCAAATTTGCTGAAGTTGCTGCACCTGTTGTTTTCGCACCTGCGCATTTTGGACCGCAAGTGCTGAGCCGCAGAAGCGCCTAAGGAACCGCAGATGCAGATTTGGGCCTTGTCAGTTGGGATTGCATGTGTGGTGGATGGTCCGCAGAAGCGGAAGCGCAGGAGTGGTGGGGGACCGCAGGAGCAGGCTCGCAGGTGCGGCCCAGTGCTCGCAGATGCGGCCCCAGCCCATTTAAGTGGATTTCGCACCTGCGATGGTTCTTCCGCAGGTGTGGGACCGCAGATGCGGTCCTAGGAGCGCAGAAGCGGAAATCGCTGGGCAGAAAAGAGAGAATTCGAGGGTTTGAGTTCATAACTCCAAAATTTGATTGAAAGGTCGGTAGAAGGCGAAATTTGGAGAGATTTTCGGAGGAAGTTTGTGGGTAATGATTCCTAACTCCTTTTTCATTATATCCCATTAATATAAGCTTGATTTCATCATTTAATATCGGATTTGGGGTGAAAATTGAGAAAATTTGAGAAAAGTTCTTAGGCCGAATTTTGGGATTTTGACCGAGATTTTGGTATCGAATTTGAGTGAATTAGTATGGTTAGACTCGTGAGTGAATGGGTGTTCATAATTTGTGACTTTTACCTGATTTCGAGACATGGGCCTGGGGAGGATTTTGGGTGTTTTTCTATTTTCTTGCCCTAGCTTTGATTTCATTACCTAAATTAGTTGCTTGTAGCTATATTTACGTTATGTAATTGATTTGGTTAGATTTGGGCCACTCGAAGTTGGATAATCGTGGCAAGAGTGTGATTTCATATTGATTTGAGCTTGGTTCGAGGTAAGTGGCTTGCTTAACCTTGTGTGGAGGAACTCCCCTTAGGTTTTGGTACTGTTTGATATGTGAGCGCCGTGTACGTGAGGTGACGAGTGCGTGCACGGGATATTTTTTGAAAAACCCTATTTTAATTAAGTAAATAGCTATTTTTCCTTTAATTGAGCAACACCAGTATATGTAACTATCCTGTTTAGCTTAGGAAAGCATGCCTACATGCCTTAACTGTCTTAACTGCCTATCTGAACTCTGTGCAGCATGTTTAGTGAAAATTACATGTCTTCTCTGATATGAACTTAGTCTAAACTATAGAATTCCTTGCTGGAACTGTTGTTTATGTTGATTGAGTTGCATATTTACTTTGGGACTACGGAACGGTATTCCGGGAGATCCCCCTGCACGTTTATGTTTGGGACTACGGCACGGTGTCCCGGGAGATCCCCCAGTACTGCATATTTACTTTGGGACTACGGAACGGTATTCCGGGAGATCCTCTAGCACTGTAAATTTACTTTGGGACTATGGAACAGCATTCCGGGAGATCACCCTGCACATTTACGTTTGGGACTACGGGACGGTATCCCGGGAAATCCCCTGTTGCTATCTCTGTGTACTGAGTTGTTGTTTTTCTGTGATTTCATTCTCGTTGTCTGTTAGTATTTATCTTAACTGCGATATTTCATTTTGTATTATCTTATTATACATATATACCAGTAGGGCCCTGACCTGATCTCGTCACTACTCGGACGAGGTTAGGCTTGACACTTACTGGGTACCGCTGTGGTGTATTCATGCCCTTTCCTGCACATATTTTTCGTGTGCAGATCCAGGTACCTCTTCCCAACCATATTTCCAGTGAGGTGAGGCGATTTTAGAGACTTCAAGGTATATCTGCCATGTCCGCAGACCTAGGAGTCACTCTCTACTCTTCCTTAAGTTAAAGACTTTCTTGTATTTTCTTTGTTGATAGTTTCTGGAGTTTAGGAGCCTTATTTACTTCGGTAGCCTGTGACTCATGATATTCCGGGTTTTGAGAATTTACGGGATGATTCGTTTGGAGTTTCGGAGTGTTTTGGAACACTTAGTCCCTAAATGGGAGCTTAAATCTTAGAATTTGGATCACAGTCGGAATAGTGTGAAGACGGCTCCGGAATGGAGTTTCGTCGATTTTGTTAGCTCCGTTGGGTGATTTTGGGCTTAGGGGCGTGTCCCGATTGTGTTTTGGAGGTCCGTAGCTTATTTAGGCTTGAAATGGCGAAAGTCGAATTTTTGGAGTTTTGGGCCAGTAGTGGAATTTTTGATATCGGGGTGGGAATCCGATGAAGTTGGAATAGGTCTGTAGTGTTGAATATGACTTGTGTGCAAAATTTGGGGTCAATCGGACGTGGTTTGGTTGGTTTCGACATCGGTTGTCGAATTTGGAAGCTCTAAGTTCTTTAAGTTTGAGTTGGAGAGTGATTCGTGATTTTTGCGTTGTTAGATGTGATTTGAGGGCTCGACTAAGTTTGTATGGTGTTTTAGGATTGGTTGGTAGGTTTGCTTGAAGTCTCGGGGCCTCGGGTGAGTTTCAGGTGCTTAACGGATTGGTTTGAGACTTGTGCAAATGGTTGAAGTTGCTGCACCTGGTGTAATCGCACCTGCGCACTTTGGGCCCCAGGTGCGACGCTGCAGAAGCGGCCATCGAGCTGCAAATACATTTTTGGGCCTGACCAGCTGGGACTGCAGAAGCGGTTAGAGTCTCGCAGAAGCGGACTCGCAGGAGCGGAGAAAAGGACGCAGAAGCGGGCGTGCAGAAGCGGCCCTTGACCGTAGAAGCGATTCTTGAGGACTTAAGTTAAGTCCGCACCTGCGATAGTTTTTCCGCCAGGTGCGGGACCGCAGATGCGATGGAACCCTCGCAGAAGCGGAAATCGCTGGGCAAAAAAGAGAGAATTCGAGGGTTTGGTGTTCATTCCACAAAATTCGATTTAGAGCTCGGAGGCAGGCGATTTTTCAAGATTTTTCAAGAGGAAATCATTGGGTAACGATTCCTAATCCTATTTTGATCATATTTCATTAATCCATAGTTATTTCCTTCATTAAATTAATGAATTTGAGTGGGGAAGTTGGGAAATTGGGGGAAAAGTTCCCTAACCAAAAATCTGAGATTTGACTGGGATTTAGGCGTCGGATTTGGATGATTTTTGCACGAGTGATCTCGTGAGTTAATGGGTGTTCATAATTTGTGACTTTTACCCGATCCCGAGACGTGGGTCCTGGGAGGCTTTTTGGGCATTTTTCTATTTTCTTGCCTTAGATTTGATTTCATTAGCTAAATTAGTTAGCTATATTTACATTATGTAATTGATTTGATTAGATTTGGGCCACTCGGAGTTGGATACTCGTGGCAAGAGCGTGATTTCGGATTGATTTGAAATTGGTTCGAGGTAAGTGGCTCGCCTAACCTTGTGTGGGGGACTCCCCTTAGGATTTGGTACTGTTTGATATATGAGCGCCGTGTATGTGAGGTGATGAGTGCGTACACGGGCTATTTGTTGAAAAACCCCATTTTCATTAAGCAAATATTTGTTTTCCTTTAATTGAGCAACACTAGTATATGTAACTATCTTGTTTAGCTTAGGAAAGCATGCCTACGTGTCTTAACTGTCTTAATTATCTTAACTGCCTATCTGAACTCTATGCAGCATGTTTTAGTGAAGATTCCTGCTCTTCGTTGACTCGGGCTTAGCCTAAATTGTGGTTTTCTTGCTGTAACTGCTATCTCTGTTTGGTTGAGCTGCATATTTATTTTGGGACTACGGAATGGTATTCCGGGAGATCCCCTGCATATTCACGTTTGGGACTACGGGGCGGTATCCCGGGAGATCCCCCTGCACATTTACATTTGGGACTACGGGACGGTATCCCGGGAGATCCCCTGTTGTTATATCTATGTATTGAGCTGTTGTTTTCCTGTGATTACATTCTCGTTAAATTTTAGTGTTTATCTTTACTACAATATTTCATTCTGTCTCATTTTATTATATATATATACCAGTAGGGCCCTGACCTGATCTCGTCACTACTCGACCGAGGTTAGGCTTCGCACTTACTGGGTACCATTGTGGTGTACTCATGCCCTTTCCTGTACGTGTTTTTCGTGTGCAGATCCAAGGTACCTCACATCAGTTGTATTACTAGTGAGGCGAGACGATTGTAGAGACTTCAAGGTATATCTTCCGCATCCGCAAACCTAGGAGTCCCTATCTACTCTTCCTCAAGTTAAAGACTTCTTGTATTTTTTTTCGTTGATAGATTCTGGAGTTTAGGAGCACTATTTTCTTTCTATAGCTTGTGACTTCTGACATTCCGGGTTTTGGGAGAGTTTATGTACTGTTCGGAAGTGATTAATGTATATGCCTAGCGGCATCGCATTCCTTGTTTAAATTTACTTGTTAGTTGATAGTTTTTATGTTTTCGTTCCTTTTTTCCGCAATGTTAGGCTTACCTAGTCGTCGAGACTAGGTGCTGTCAAGACGGTTCACGGAGGGAGAACTAGTATCGTGACAAGTTGGTATCAGAGCTCTAGGTTCATAGGAGTCGTGAGTCACAAGCCGGTTTATTAGAGTCTCGCGGATCGGTACGGAGATGTCGGTACTTATCTTGGGGAGGCTATGGAACTGATAGGAAGATTCCACTTCATTTGATTCCTTGTCGTGCGAGATTATTGGCTTCGAAATTCTAAACTTCTGTCTTCTATTCTCTCACAGATGGTGAGGACACGTGCTATCGGAGATGACCAGGCATCCATGCCCCCTGCTAGAGCCGCTAGAGGCCAGGGCCGGGGCCGGGGTAGAGGCTGAGGACGTGCACGTGGTCCATCTAGAGCACCCGTGCGAGCTGCTACAGAGGAGCCACCAGTTGCTCCAGCCGGAGCACAGGCATCTGATATGCCTAGTACTACTACTCCAGCTCTCCAAGAGACCCTTGCACAGTTCATGAGCATATACAACACTCTAGCTCAGGTAGGGTTGATTCCCTTTGGTGCAGCCACATCTCAGGCCGGGGGAGGAGCACAAACTCCCACCGCCCGCAACCCCGAGCAGTGGGTTCAGGTTGATCAGATCCCAGAGGTTATACTGGTACCGCCTGTAGCCCCAACCGCTTTAGAGGAGGAGAAGCGGAGGCTTGAGAGGTATAAGAAGTACGACCCTCCTACATTCAGTGGTCTAGCATCAGAGGATGCTCAGGATTTTTGGAGGAGTGCCACCGTATCCTCCGCACTATGGGCATAGCAGAGTCGAGTGGGGTTTCTTTCACTTCCTTCCAGCTTTGAGGGGCAGACTATCAGTGGTGGCGTACTTTTGAGTTGGACAGTCCGGCTGAGGCGGCTTCCCTTACATGGACTCAGTTCTCGGACATGTTTTTGGGAGAGTATGTCCCTCAAAGCCTCAGGGACGCATGGCGCGCGGAGTTGAGCAGTTGCGTCAGGGTACTATGACTGTTTCAGAGTGTGTCGTCTGTTTCAGTAACTTGGCTAGGCATACACCGGCCTTGGTTTCTACAGTTCGAGAGAGGGTTCGCCGGTTTATTGAGGGGCTTATTCCCAGCATCAGGTCCAACATGGCCTGGGAGTTAGAGATGGATATCGCGTATCAGCAGGTGGTGAGTATTGCTAGGAGAGTAGAGGGCATGATTGCTCGGGATAGGGAGGAGAGAGAGGCCAAGAGGTATCGAGAGTCGGGCCATTATTCTGGTTCCCGTGCCCAGCTGCAGTTCGTCATGGTAGGGGCTATGTGAGTCGCCCCGTTCATTCAGCTCTTCCAGCCGCCAGTGGTATTCTAGCTCCTCCTAGACCTCAGGAGCCTTATTATACACCTCTAGTATCTAGCGTGCCTCCTGCATGGGGTGCTTTCAGTGGTCAATCCAGCAGACCTGTCCCGAGCCACTCACAGCCACCACGTCCTCCCATAGCTTGTTTTGAGTGTGGCGACACTCGCCATATGGTGACGGATTGTCCCAGGCTTAGGAGGGGTGCACCTCCACAGACTTCTCAGCCACAGCGTGTTCCACAAGGTTCCCAGGCTATGATTACAACACCAACTGCCACTCTACCTGCTCAGCCAGCTAGAGGTGGAGGTCGGGGAGGTAGAGGTCGCCATAAAGAGGGAGGCCAGGCCAGATACTATGCCCTTCCCGCTCGTACAGAGTTTGTTCCTTTCGATTCATTCATTATAGGTATATGTTCCGGTCTGTTATAGGGATGCATCGGTTCTATTCGTTCCAGGCTTCACTTATTCTTATGTGTCATCTTATTCTGCCCCGTATTTGGGCGTATCTCTGGATTCCTTGAGTTCCTCTATTATGTGTCTACTCCTATAGGAGATTCTCTTATTGTGGACCGCGTGTATCGGTCATGTTTGACCACTCTTAGTGGTTTTGAGAACAGAGCTGATTTATTATTGCTCAGCATGTAGATTTTGATGTTATCTTGGGCATGGACTGGTTGTCGCCCCATTATGCTATTCTTTATTGTCACACCAAGACCGTGACATTGGCTATGCCAGGTGTACCACGATTAGAGTGGAGGGGTACTTTAAATTACACTCCCAGTAGAGTTATTTAATTTCTTAAAGCTCAGCGATTGGTTAAGAAGGGGTGTGACGCGTATCTAGCTTATGTAAGAGATGTTAGTATTGATAGCCCTACAGTTGATTTAGTCCCAGTAGTGAGGGATTTCACTGATGTGTTTCCAGCTGATCTTCCGGGCATGTCGCCCGATAGAGATATTGATTTTGGCATTGATTTGTTGCCGGGCAATCATCCCATCTCTATTCCTCCTTATCGTATGGCCCCTCCTGAGTTGAAGGAACAATTATGGGAATTGATTGATAAAGGCTTTATTCGGCCTAGTGTGTCACTTTGGGGTGCTCCTGTCTTGTTTGTGAAGAAAAAGGACGGTTCTATGCGTATGTGCATTGATTATCGCCAGTTAAACAAAGTTACAGTGAAGAAACGGTATCCTTCTCGTATTGATGACCTATTTGATCAGTTACAGGGTGCTCGAGTGTTTTCCAAGATTGATTTGTGTTCAGGTTATCATCAGTTGAAGATTCGGGAGCCAAATATCCCGAAGACTGCTTTCAGGACTCGGTATGCTCATTACGAGTTCCTTGTTATGTCATTTGGGCTGGCCAACGCCCCAGCAACATTTATGCATTTGATGCACAGTGTATTCCGCCCTTATCTTGACTCGTTCGTCATTGTCTTTATTGATGACATTCTGGTGTACTCCTAGAGTCGGGAAGATCACGAGCAACACCTGAGGACAGTGCTTCAGACCTTGAGAGAAAAGAAATCATATGCAAAGTTCTCAAAAAATGAGTTCTGGTTGGATTCCGTGGCATTTTTGGGTCACGTAGTGTCGAGTGAAGGGATCAAGGTGGATCCGAAGAAGGTCAAAGTAGTGTAGAGTTGGCCTAGACCATCCTCAGCTACAGAGATCCAGAGTTTTCTCGGTTTGGCGGGGTATTACCGTTGATTTGTTGAGGGATTCTCATCTATTGCGGCACCTATGACCAGGCTGACCCAGAAGGGTGCTCCGTTCAGGTGGACAGAGGAGTGTGAGGAGAGCTTTCAAAAGCTCAAGACAGCTTTGACTACAGCCTCGGTATTGATATTGCCTACAGGTTCGGGGTCTTATACAGCCTATTGTGATGCGTCGCGAGTTGGCCTCGGCACGGTGTTGATGTAGGACCGTAGGGTGATTGCATACGCGTCCAGACAGCTGAAGGTGCATGAAAAGAACTATCCTGTCCACGACCTCGAGTTAGCTGCTATTGTTCATGCCTTGAAGATTTGGAGTCACTATTTGTACGGTGTCCCTTATGAGATCTACACTGATCACCGGAGTTTGCAGCATATATTCAAGCAGAAGGATCTTAATTTGCATCAGAGGAGGTGGTTAGAGCTGCTTAAGGATTATGATATCACTATTTTGTACCACCCGGGGAAGTCCAATGTGGTGGTGGATGCTTTGAGTTGCCGGGCAAAGAGTTTGAGGAGTTTGGCTTATCTACCAGCAACGGAGAGGCACATGGCGTTGGATGTTCAGGCCCTCGCCAGCCAATTTTTGAGATTGGATATTTCTGAGCCTAGTCGAGTATTGGCTTATGCGGTCTCTCGGTCTTCTCTTTATGATCGTACTAGGGAGCGTCAGTATGATGACCCTCATTTTCTTGTCCTTAGGGACACGGTCCAGCACGGTGATTCTAAGGAAGTCACTATTGGGGATGATGGTGCATTGAGGATGCAGGGCAGGCTATGTGTGCCTAATGTTGATGGCTTGCATGAGTTGATTCTTCAGGAGGCTCACAGCTCGTGGTACTCTATTCATCCAGGTGCCACAAAGATATATCAGGACTTGAGACAGCATTATTGGTGGAGGAGGATGAAGAAGGACATAGTGGAATATGTTGCTCGGTGTCTAAATTGCCAGCAGGTGAAGTATGAGCATCAGCCACCGGGTGGATTGCTTCAGAAGTTAGAGATTCCAAAATGGAAATGGGAGCCGATCACTATGGATTTTGTCATTGGACTCCCACGGACTCAGTGAAAGTTTGATGCAGTTGGGGTGATTGTAGATAAGCCGACCAAGTCAGCTTATTTCCTTCTTGTGATGACTACCTATTCTTCCGAGCAGCTGGCTCGAGTTTATTTCGTGAGATTGTCAGACTTCATGGCGTACCGGTATCTATCATCTCTGATCGGGGCACGCAATTTACATTACAGTTCTGGATAGTCGTACAGCATGAGTTGGGTACTCGGGTGGAGTTGAGCACAGCATTTCACCCCCAGACGGACGGACAATCCGAGCGCACTATTCAGATTCTTGAGGATATGCTCCGTGCGTGTGTGATGGAGATTGGAGGTTCTTGGGATTAGTTCTAGCCACTTGCAGAGTTTGCCTACAACAACAGCTATCAATCCAGCATTCAGATGGCACCGTATAAGGCTCTGTATAGTAGGCGGTGTCGGTCCCCAGTGGGTTGGTTCGAGCCGGGCGAGGCTAGATTATTGGGCGCAGACTTGGTTCAGGACGCTTTGGAGAAGGTTAAGGTGATTCGGGATAGACTTCGCACAGCCCAGTCCAGACAAAAGAGTTTTGCAGACCGGAAGGTTCGCGATGTTTCATTTATGGTTGGAGAGCGGGTCTGGCTTCAGGTTTCGCTTATGAAGGGCGTTATGAGGTTCGTAAAGAGGGGCAAGCTGAGCCCAAGGTTTATTGGTCCCTTTGAGGTGTTGCGGCGTGTTGGGGAGGTTGCATATAAGCTTGCCTTACCTCCCAGCCTAGCAGGAGTTCATCCGGTATTTCATGTTTCGATGCTCCGGAGGTATCACGGTGATCCGTCTCACGTGTTGGATTTCAGCTCAGTCCAGTTGGACAAGGATCTATCTTATGTTCAGGAGCCAGTGGCTATTTTGGACAGGAAGGTTCGAAAGTTGAGGTCAAAGAACATTGTATCAGTAAAGGTTTAGTGGCTGGGTCAACCGGCCGAGGAGGCGACTTGGGAGACCGAGCAGGATATGCGCAGTCGTTATCCTCATCTTTCACCACTTCAAGTATGTCTCTATGCTCATTCGAGGACGAACGAATGTTTTAATAGGGGGAGGATGTAACGACCCGGCCGGTCGTTTTGAGAATTTATGCCCCGATCCCCTATTAACTTCTTCCCCCGTATCTATTTCTGCTATTGTGACTTACCGGGATGATTCGTTTGGAGTTTCGGAGTGTTTTCGGACACTTAGTCCCTAAATGAGAGCTTAAGTCTTATAATTTGGACCATAGACGAACAATATAAAGACGACTTCGGAATGGAGTTTCGTCGATTCCGTTAGCTCCGTTGGGTAATTTTGGGCTTAGGGGCGTGTCTGGATTGTGTTTTGCAGGTCCATAGCTTATTTAGGCTTGAAATGGCGAAAGTCGAATTTTTGGAGTTTTGGGCCGTTAGTGGAATTCTTGATATTGGGGTCGGAATCCGATTCTGGAAGATAGAATAGGTCTGTAGTGTTGAATATGACTTGTGTGCAAAATTTAGGGTCAATCGGGCGTGGTTTGGTTGGTTTCGGCATCGGTTGTCGAATTTGGAAGTTCTAAGTTCTTTAAGTTTGAATTGGAGGGTGATTCGTGATTTTTGCATTGTTTGATGTGAAGGGCTCGACTAAGTTCGTATGGTGTTTTAGGATTGGTTGGTAGGTTTGGTTGAGGTCCCAGGGGCCTCGGGTGAGTTTCGGGTGCTTAACGGATTGGTTTGAGACTTATGCAAATGGTTGAAGTTGCTGCACCTAGTGTAATCGCACCTGCGCACTTTGGGCCCCAGGTGAGACGCCGCAGAAGCGACCATCGAGTCGCAAATGCAATTTTGGGCCTGCCCAGCCAGGACCGCAGAAGCAAACTCACAGGAGCAGAGAAAAGGACGTTGAAGCGGGCGCGCAGAAGCGGCCCTTGACCGCAGAAGCGATTCTTGAGGACTTAAGTTAAGTTCGCATCTGTGATGGCTTTTCCGCAGGTGCGGGACCGCAGATGCGGTGGACCCCTCGCAGAAGTGGAAATTGCTAGGCAGAAAAGAGAGAATTCGAGGGTTTGGTGTTCATTCCACAAAATTTGATTTAGAGCTCGGAGGAAGGCGATTTTTCAAGAGTTTACAGAGGAAATCATTGGATAACGATTCCTAATCCTATTTTGATCATATTTCACTAATCCATAGTTGTTTTATTCATTAAATGAATGAATTTGAGTGAGGAATTTGGGAAATTGGGGGAAAAGTTCCCCAACCAAAAATCTGAGATTTGAGTGGGATTTAGGCGTCGGATTTGGAGGATTTTTGCACTAGTGATCTCGTGAGTGAATGGGTGTTCATAATTTGTGACTTTTACCCGATTCCGAGACATGGGCCCGGGGAGGATTTTTGGGCATTTTTCTATTTTCTTGCCTTAGCTTTGATTTCATTAGCTAAATTAGTTGCTTGTAGCTATATTTATGTTATGTAATTGATTTGATTAGATTTGGGCCACTCGGAGTTGGATACTCATGGCAAATGCGTGATTTCGAATTGATTTGAGATTTGGGCCACTCGGAGTTGGATACTCGTGACAGTCCAGAATAGCATGACATGGAGACAAACAATCCATGCCCAATATCACATCAAAATCAACCATACTAAGCAGCAAAATGTCTGCTCGGGTCTCCAAACCCCCAATAGTCACCACATAAGAGCGATATACGCAGTCCACAACAATAGTATCGGCCATAGGAGTAGATACATAAATAGATGAAACAAGAGACTCGCGGGGTGTATCCAAATAACGAGCAAAATATGACGACACATGAAAATGTGGAACCAAGATCAAATAATACAGAGGCATCCGTGTGGCAAACTGAGATAATACCTGTGATCACAGCATCTGAAGAAATAGCATCCGGTCTGGCAGGGAGTTCATAGAAACGGGCCTGACCGCTACCTGATCGGCCTCCCCCTTTAGGGCGACCCCTAGTTGACTGACCTCCACCCCGAGCTGGCTAGCCGGGGGGGGGGGGAAGTAACTGGTGCTGAAGTCGAAAACTGACTCCTCTACTGGGATGAACCTCCCATAAGGCGGGGACAGAATCTCTTGATATGACCCAAATCTCCACACTCAAAGCAACCTCTCCCTGCAAATGGCAGTGGGGACTAAAGGGATTCCCGAGTACCAGGATACCCACTAGAAGAACCAGGTATAGATGAACCCTGAGCTGATGGTGCATGAGTCGAACGCTGAGCTGGAAGGGCACTGAAAGATGAGTGGCCCTGATGTGAACTGTGAGGACCATGGCCAGATGACCCACCATGGTGATTGGACGAGCTGACTGAGCATGTCTGAATGGACGGCCTCTGCCGTGCTGGAACTAACCTCCAGAAGGAACACCACCAAAACTACTAGATCCCCGAGGCCTCTTGGCCTCCCTCTCAACTCGCTCCTGGCGGCAAACCGACTCTATCTCTCGGGCAATGTCAACTACCTCAAAAGAAGCACCAGACACCCTCTCTCTTGTCATAAGAATCCGTAGCTGATATGCGAGGCCATCCACGAACCTCCTGATCCTCTCCCTATCTGTAGGAACCAACCGTCTGTATTGAATAAATCCACGTATCCTTAAAACCATTTACAAATTTCCATGGGGCTAAGGATCCTAATGCAACTGCTCAAACTGTCTGCGCAGCTTCTCTCTGCGGGACTGCGGCACATACTTCTCCAGAAAGAGAACGGAGAACTGCTGCCAGGTAAGGGGCGCTGCACCAACAGGCCTACACCTCTCATAAGCCCCCCACCAAGTAAAGGCAGCTCCAGAGAACTGAAAGGCAGTGAACAAGACCCCACTGGTCTCCAGAATACTCGCTGTACGGAGAATCCTCTGACACTTATCCAAGAAACCCTGGGCATCCTCGCCCTCTGCACCACTAAAAGTCGGAGGCTGAAGTCTACCAAATCTCTCCAATCTACGCTGCTCGTCATCAGGCATGACTGGAACCACATAGTCCTGAGCAGGTGCAACCGGCTGGGCAGGTGGTGCCCCCGGTGTCTGAAGTCCCTGAACAACCTGCTCGGGTGTACAGGAGGCGAGAGTCTGAGTGCCTCCCTCGGCCTAAGAAGTAGCTGTTGTAGTAGTAACAGAGACCTCCTGCGTAAGACTGGGGCACACCGTCAGAATCTGAGCTAAGGTCTCCTGAAGACCTGGGATAACAATAGGCACAGCCGATGCCTGAGCTGGTCCCGCTGGTGCATCCACGACTGGGACCTAATCATGAACTGGGGCGGCTGGTGGATTTGTAGGTGCTGCCCTAGTTACTATGCGGGCTACACCCATGCCCCTACCATGGCCTTGACTGCGACCTCGGCCTCTCGTGGCCCCAACTGGTGGTACTGGTGGTCGTCCATCCTGACCGGTAGCACGTGTCCTCACCATCTGTAAGAGGATAGAATAACAGAAGTTTAGTTACCAGAATCAACAGATTCGCACGACACGAATTCAGGAATGTGAAGTTTTCCTAAAGGTTCTGCAGCCTCTCAAAGATAAGTACAGACATCTCCGCACCGATCCGCAAGACTCTACTAAACCTGCTCATGACTCGTGACCTATGTAACCTAGGCTCTGATACCAACTTGTCACAACCCAAAACTAAACTCGATCGTGATGGCGCCTATCATGGAACCAGGCAAGCCGACACACTCCCAAAACAATTCGATAAATAAAAGCCTTTTTCATACTGAAATTTCATAAAAGAGTTCAACTCGAAAATAAAACGCAGAAATAAATAGCCCGACATCGAGGTGTTACTAAGTCATGAGCACAAACTGTATGAAAGATAGCAAGACTAACACAGTCTGAGAGTAACCAAAATACACTAAAGGGAAGATAAAGAAGGAGAAAAGCAGGACTGTGATCGCTAGGAAGCTACCTAGCTATCTCCGATGAAAGTCTGCAACTGGAATAGTCAACAGCCGCTACCGTGGCCATGGATACCTGGATCTGCGTACAAGGTGCAGGGGGTAACGTGAGTACACTAACTCAGTAAGTAACAAGTCCAAACTATGGACTGATAGGTAGTGACGGACTTAACCTCAACAAGTAACAGAAAATAAACTGTGCGGAAAAGTAGACATGCTTTCAATTCAAGTATTCAGCTCAAACGGTATAGTAAATACAGATCTGATCAAAGTGAAGTATAAGACTCAGCTAATCTCTACGTAGCAATGCACATAATGCATGAAAATGTACCATGTATCTCCACTCCCAAGTGTTCAACCACTCGGTACTGTATATGGCCATCTGGCCTAGGGAAGATCTATCCCGGAATATATACACAACACTGACAACAGTCACTCAGTACCGAGAAAGGCCATTCCAGCCCTATAGAGAAGATCCATCTCCAGGTTTAAATACTTCGGACAAGATCCATGTCCACGGAAGATCCATCCCTTAATAACATCAACTGTGCTCACTGGGGGTGTGTTACAGACTCTGGAGGGGCTCCTACAGCCCAAACGCTATCATAATCATCAACATAACTGCGGCGGCGTGCAGCCCGATCCCATAACTGTCACTCATAATCAGTCTCTCGGCCTCACTCAGTCATCACTCTCCAGTCTCACACACGGGCTCACAATGCCATGAAAACTAGCCTGTAACAATGATATGATGTGCCAATAAATAACAACAGATACTGAGACATGATATGAAATGCATGAATAAGACTGAGTACAGAATATCAATGAAACTAGTGAGATGACAGCAAGAAACGACCACTTGGGCCCCAACAGTATCGGCGTAAATCCCTAACATGATATCTAGCATGATTACAGCTCATTTACTTATTCACATGATGGAAAACACGGATATAAATAAGAAAGAGTCACTAAATGGTGCCATGGAATGAACCAGGCCAAAATTCTCACGGTGCACGCCCGCACGCCCGTCACTTGGCATGTGCGTCGCCTCAATACTAATCACATAACATATAGTTCGGGGTTTCGAACCCTCAGAACCATGTTTGGAAGCGTTACTTACCTCAATCAAGCCAAAATCCTACTCCGCGATGGCCTTGCCTCTCGACTCGGCCTCCAAATGCTCTGAATCTACTCACAATCAGTACAATACAATCAATATACGCTAATGGAATGAATTCCATAAGAAAAACTATCAATTTAGACCAAAATCCCGAAATCGGCTCAAACCCGGCCCCCGGGCCCACGTCTCGAAATTCGACAAAAAATCACAAAACTAGAAAGCCCATTCACTCACGAGTCCATAGATACGAAATTCATCAAAATCCGACTCCATTTGTCCCTTCAAATCCTCAAATCAAACTCTCCAAGATCCCAAGCCCTAACCTCTCATTTTCACCCCTAATCTTCACTAATTACATGATTAAAGAACGGGAAATCACCACATATACGAGTATTAGGGCCCAAGTAACTTACCTCACTGATAATCCCTTGAATCCCTCTTCAAAATCGCTCCCAAAAGCTTCAAAACTGACTGAAAATGGTGAAGAATGGACCAAAGTTCGCGAAGTTCACAATTTATACTTTCTGCCCAGAGATACCGCATCTGCGGTCCAAATGTCGCTTCTGTGATGCCGCACCTGCGGAAAATCCATCGCAGGTGCGGTTCCCTCTTATGCCCTCAGAATCCGCTTCTGCGGTCCAACTATCGCACCTGCGGTCTCGCAGGTGCGCTCCAACTCTCGCACATGCGCTTCCAGCCAACCTCAGCCTTGGCACATCTGCTGCTCCTTCTCCGCTTCTGCGGGCTCGCACCTGCGGTTCCCACTCCGCAGGTGCAGTTATGACAGTTGAGTTCAACTTCAGCATTCCTCAAATTCCAAACTTGTTCCGCCAATCACCCGTAATCGCCCCAAGCCCCTCGAGACCTCAACCAAACATACCAACAATGCCAAAGAATCACCCGTAATCGAACCTTCTAACACTTAAAACATTATCAAAACACCAAATCACCCTCGGATTCAAGCCAAAGAATTTCTAAACTTTCAAATTCCTCAAACGATGCCGGAACCTGCCAAATCACCTCCGAATGACCTGAAATTTTGCACACACGTCAAAAATGACTCTACGAACCTACTCCAACTTCTGGAATTCCATTCCGACCCCGATATCAAATTTTCCACTGCCGACCAAAATCGCCAAATTTTTAACTTTCGCCAATTCAAGCCTAATTCTACCACGAACCTCCAAACCACATTCCAGACGCGCTCATATGTCCAAAATCACCTAATAGAGCTAACGGAACCATTAGAATTCACATACGAGATTGTTTACACATAAGTCAACATCCGGTCAACTTTCCAAACTTAAGCCTTCACAAAAGAGACTAAGTGTCTCAAATCCTCTCCAAAACCACTCCAGACCCGAACCAACTGACCCAACATATCGTAATATAGCTGAAGAACACAAAAAGAAGCAGAAATGGAGAAACGGGGCTATAACTCTCGGAACGACCGACCGGGTCGTTACAACTCGGGCTTGGCCTAAATTGTGGTTTTCTTGCTGTAACTGCTATCTCTGTTTGGTTGAGCTGCATATTTACTTTGGGACTACGGAACGCTATTCCGGGAGATCACCCTGTACTGCATATTTAATTTGGGACTACGGAATGGTATTCCGGGAGATCCCCCTACACATTTACGTTTGGGACTACAGGACGGTGTCCCGGGAGATCCCCCTGCACATTTACGTTTGGGACTACGGGACGGTATCCCGGGAGATCCCCTATTGTTATATCTATGTACTGAGCTATTGTTTTTCTGTGATTACATTCTCGTTAAATTTTAGTATTTATCTTTACTGCAATATTTTATTCTGTCTCATTTTATTATATATATACCAGTAGGGCCCTGACCTGATCTCATCACTACTCAACCGAGGTTAGGATTCGCACTTACTGTGTACCGTTGTGGTGTACTCATGCCCTTTCCTGCACATATTTTCCGTGTGCAGATCCAGGTACCTCACATCAGTTTGCATTACCAGTGAGGCGAGATGACTGTAGAGACTTCAAGGTATATCTGCCGCGTCCGCAGACCTAGGAGTCCCTATCTACTCTTCCTCAAGTTAAAGACTTAACCTTGTATTTTTTTTCGTTGATAGATTCTGGAGTTTAGGAGCACTGTTTTCTTTCTGTAGCTTGTGACTTATGACATTCCGGGTTTTGGGAGAGTTTATGTACTATTAGGAAGTGATTAATGTATATGCCAGGCGGCATCGCATTCCTTGTTTAAATTTAGTTATCAGTTGATAGTTTTTATGTTTTCGTTCCTTTTTTCCGCAATGTTAGGCTTACCTAGTCGTAGAGACTAGGTGCCGTCACGACGGTTCACGAAGGAAGAACTAGGGTCGTGACACATCGTTATATAACCTACATGGAAAAAATCAAAGTTATATGATCATTAATGAAATTACCCGCTAAAGTCATGCAACATTGCGTCCACCTCTATGTTCCATAAGTAGTGGATATAAACAATTAATAGTACTATTGTGTAGCTAATGTTAGTAACAACTTGTTTGGCATAGATTTATTCCAAAATACCTGATTAAGCCGTTTTGCACAAGTCGAATAATTCAGGTATGGATTTTATTCTGCCTTCTAGAAGAGGTCAAAGGCCAAAACAAATAATATGCTTTATGGAAGGGTGAATTTAATTAATAACCTGCGTTTCTTCCACTAAGTATAAATACCTCTTACTTTCAAGAAAATAGCTTAGCAATCAACTTGATTTGACAATCTACTCCTATTCATTTGCTTTGACCCCATGAAAAAAGAAAGAAAGAAAACACAGTACAAATTGATTAGAAATTCGAGATTTTCTCTTGTCCCAGTTGAAATTCTGTGTGGTCAAATTAAAGAACCAAGCACTATAGGTTGCGTCTTCATGATTTAGGTCGTGAGGCATATTCCATTTGAAAGTGGTGGAGTGGTATGTATTCCTACGTCTAAATAAATGGTCTCAAGTTTAAGTTTTCAGAATGCAATCGTCTTTAGTAGGGAGTGTTTTATCTCCCCAAAGCAGAACTTTCCGGCACGATCCAATTAATTGAACCTCAAAGCAAATACCAAACACTGAGTGAGAAACTAAAAAATAAAGTGGTAATATATGCATGCAACACTATCGAGCTAGAGAAATTCACATATTATAGGACTATGAATTAAGTTCCATCCATTTCGGGTTGTATTTTTTTGTTTCTTTTTTTCAAAAAAATGACCCATTCCTAAATTTTTTTATAATTAGATTTAAATTTCATATTTTATCCTTAATTAATGACAAGTTTATACAGTCACGTTGTAGGCTACAATCCAAAAATACTTTAAACATGGTGTGATATTGTGTACTTTAAATTAAGGTGCATCATTTTTTTTTAAATGTCTCATATAATTAAGTATATTCTTACACCTTATATATAACTTTATTTCCGTTTCAGCTACAAATGTGAAGCTTTTATTCACACCCCAAATATGCACAAATTTTAAGTCATGTTTATGATCAAACTGCTACAAAGTCATATAATCATACAAATATTAACATATTTAAGAGCATAAATTTCAAAAATCCTCATTTTTTTCTTCTTCTAAATAGGGTCACATAAAATCAATAGGTGGGAGCATATATCATGAAATTAACCCGAGAATCAGATTTGTATTCTCAGTTTGACTATATATAGGGATTTGGAAATGGACCAAATTAACATGTAGACATTAAAAAAGAAGAGAAGTCTTACATGAAGTTAAGAATCCTTATGATAGCCAAGGATGACTTGCCTTATTCATTCTTGAGGCTTTGTGTGTATTGGATGAACATGAAGATGAACAATCGATGTTTGATTTAGATACATGTGACGTTCTTTTATATTTATTTTGTTTTTATAAAGTACACACATGTAATGAAGTGTATTTCACCTAATAACTTTCTATAGACGATATTCATAGTATATATTCCTTTCGATCATTTTGTTTTCTCTATTATGACCGGAGCTCTTGTAATCAACATAAAACATGCATCTACTTGGCCAATCACTACAATAGAAGTCTTCCTTATGAACCTTGTATAGGTAAAAATAAATATTACATGTGGATTTATATATGTGGCTGATGTGGCAAGACACGTGAATCACTAAGAAGGCGACAACTGGAGAGATGCATTAAAAGAGGCACGAGTCGTAATAGGTACGAGCAAATCACCCACGAGATAAAAGGGGTATGGTCGCTCGAGTCTGAATTGCTATATGAAGAGACACCGGTAGAATGAATCAAGATAGTAAAGAAGGAAGATTCATGAATCGTCAATTAATGTGCATGAATGATCATAGACGTTACAGAATCTTCATGAACAATTACGATTATCAATTATAATGTCTCATTAATATCATTAATGTTCATAATGATTCTGCCATAAAAGGAAAGAAACGTTGTACTTATAAATTCCTATATAAGGGAAGGGGATTTCACTTGTAAACACACGTTCGGATTATTATTGGAATACAATTACTTTCTTTTGCTTTTTATTGATTACTTTGCTATTTCGTATTCTAGTTTCCTTTCTTATCACTGAGAGAATATAGAAATTCCTGATTATCAGTAGCCCGAGTACTTCTAAAAATAGGCTTTGACTGAGAATCTAATTCTTTGGTTAAACAAATTGGTTCCGTCGCCGGGAATCTGATAATCTTTTCACTTTCCAAATCCATTTTTCTGTAAAACAATCATGTCGACTGCCAACGAATGCAACCAACAAAACTAACTAAACCAACAGAATCAACAAGAGGGTTAAACTCCTATCCCTCACCCCAAAATTCTCCTCAACACTCCCGAGAAGGGTCACCTGACAGATCAACATCACATGTGAATGACCAACAAGGAGAATCAAACTGCTGAAGATGCATTGAAGCAACTAACTGCAAACACGTCAACAATGCTCTCCAAGCTTTTGTTAGTGGGTTGCCAACTATACCACCAACTCCACCTCCAAATAACACCGCAACCATAGAGAATCCACGCTCGGGACTTGCTAATTCAGGAGGTGGAGGAACTCCCAGTGAATCTCGCGATGGAAGGTTAGGTACTCCAAATAATTCTTATTTACAAAGTTTAGTACTAACTTTGCAGAAACAGCTCAAGGAGCAGTACGATCACATAGAGCAGATACCTGGTGTGCCACTCGTGATTAAAGGAGTGGATCTTGATAAATATTCTCAACAGCCCTGGAAGCCAAGTGTCGTTCCCTTGCCAATTCCAAAAAAGTTTAAGATGCCCGATATTCCGAAGTATGATGGGACAACTGACCCACGAGATCATGTAACTGCATTTACAACTGGCGTGAAGGGCAACGACTTGACCAAGCAAGAAATTGAGTCGGTGCTGGTCAAAATATTTGGCGAAACACTCACAAAAGGAGCACTAACATGGTATTCACTTTTACCAGAAAATTCTATTGATATTTTTGCTGAGCTTGCAGATTCATTTATAAAAGCACACTCGGGAGCTCAAAAAGTTAAAAAGAGGATAGAAGACATCTTCAAAATAAAACAAGGAGATACGGAGCTACTCAGGTAATTTGTGGATAGATTTCAGCGTGAAAGGATGATGCTACTGCGTGTACCGGATAATTGGGCGACCATGGCGTTTGCAAGTAATTTAAATGAAAAAAGCTCAGAAGCCACGAGGAGACTCAAAGAAAGTTTACGAGAATTCCCTGCAACTACTTGGAATGATGTTTACAACAGGTATAGCACGGAGCTGCGGATAGAAGAAGACACTATCACTCAGTCACAGGGAGATGAAAGAATAAGTTCGAGGTGACCAGAAACTAAAAAAAGGTCCGGTAAGAACAGGTAGGAACCTTAACTGGGACCAGTAGGAAGGGATTCACGTTCTAAACAAGAAAACTCGAGATACGGTTCCAGATCAAGGGACAGAGATGCGAGTTCGTCATCCAAGTTTGGAAAGGAGCGAGATACGCGGGACAGCAACATTAGTACAAAAGCAAAGATTGGTGGTTACGGTTTCAATGTTAGCACATCTGAGTTGGTAGTTGTTTTAAGAAGTATGGGAGATAAAGTGCAGTGGCCAAAAAAAATGAGATCGAACCCCAGCAGAAGAAACCCAAATTGTTGGTGCGAGTTTCATAATGATCACGGTCATAAAATAGCATATTGCAGATTGCTACAAGGTGAAGTAGAGCACTTGTTAAAATAAGGCTATCTAACCGATTTGTTTAGTGAGAAGGGTAAGCAAGCATATATGAAGAATACATAGGAGCCACCAAAACCTCCGTCACCGAAAAGAACGGTTAATGTGATAAGCGGAGGAGAGGAGGTCAACGGTGTGACATATACAACTGCAAAAAAGGTGTCAAAAGTCACAGTTACCCACGGAAAGCGAGTTCGCCAAGTTTTTGGAAGAAAACAGTATAGCATTTGATGATGCAGAAGCAGATGGCGTGATGATCCCACATAATGATGCACTCGTAATATCTTTACTTGTACATGATAGTAATGTGAAACGAGTTTTGATCGATCCAGGTAGCTCTGTAAATATAATTCTTTTAAGAGTGGTAAATGAGATGCAAGCTGATGACAAATTGGCACCCAAAGCACGTACCTTATCTGGATTTGACGATTCAAGCGTTGTTACTAAAGGGGAGATAGTGCTCACCACATTTGCAGAAGGAGTAATCAAAGATACGAAATTTCAAGTGATAGATATGGACATGGCGTACAATATGGTCCTCGGCAGACCTTGGATTCACAAGATGGATGATGTTCTGTCTACTTTACATCAGGTTATTAAGTTCCCTTCGCAATGGGGAATTTGACAAATCTGTGGTGATCAACGGGCTTCTAGAAGTATCAATTCAGTGGCAGATTCAAGCATAAAAAATGATGTTACAGACGAAAAATAGCAATTACAGAATTCAATTGAGGATTTAACAATGCAATCCTCAACTGGAGATGGACAAACGGATGTAGACTCAAGGCCCGATACTATTCAAGAGCCAAAAGAGAACGAAAACATCAAAACAACAATTGAGGAACTCGAAGCTGTGGTACTGTTTATACATTGGCCGGACAGAAAAGTTTACATCGGAACCAACCTGAGCCCAGAGATGAAAGGTAAGTTAATTGAATTTTTAAAAGCTAACGCGGATTGCTTTGCTTGGTCGCATTCAGATATGACAGGTATACCACCGGAGGTGATGACCCATAAGCTGAATGAAGATCCAACATACCCACCTGTCAAACAGAAGAAAAGGAAGCAAGGATCCTTCAAAAACTAGATGATTCAGGATAAGGTACAAAAGCTTTTTAAAATAGGGTCTATCCGAGAGGTAAAATATCCTAATTGGCTAGCTAATACTGTAGTGGTGCCCAAAAAGAATGGTAAGTGGCGACTTTGTGTAGACCATACTGACTTGAATAAAGCTTGCCCTAAATATTCTTTTCCTTTACCACACATACATCAACTAATTGATGCTACTGCAGGACATGAATTGTTGAGTTTTTTAGATGCCTATTCAGGATATAATCAAATAAAAACGGATCCTTTATGAGGAAAAAACTTCCTTTATTACAGACAGGGGGACTTACTGTTATAAAGTCATGCCTTTCGGCCTAAAGAATGTCGGGGCCACGTACCAGAGGTTAGTAACGAAGATGTTTCAAGAACATCTGGGAAAAACCATGGAAGTCTATATTGATGACATGCTAGTCAAGTCAACACAGGCGGGGGATCACATCCAACATTTGTCAGATACATTTCAGATTCTCCGCAAATTTAATATGAAGTTAAATCACGAAAAGTGTGCATTTGGCGTGTCTTCGGGTAAATTTTTGGTTTCCTTGTTTCTAAGCGAGGAACTGAAGTAAATCCAGCACAGATTAAAGCCATTGTAGAAATACCGGATATACTCACGAGCAAAAAAGAGGTGCAGAGGTTGACATGTAAGATAGCATGGGAAGGTTTATTTCTAAATCTTCGGAGAAAAGTTTTAAGTTCTTTTCAGTATTGAAAAAGCAAAGCCAATTTGAGTGGGCTGAGGAATGCCAATAAGCACTCGAAAATCTAAAAATATACTTATCAAACCCACCATTGCTGGCTAAACCGAAGGATGTTGAAAGGCTACTCATCTATCTCGCTGGGTCAGAAATGGCGGTAAGTGCAGTATTAGTTCGAGAAGACAAAGGTAAGCAATCTTCAATTTATTATGTTAGCAAGTCCTTATTGGATGCTGAAACTCGGAATCCTCATTTAGAAAAACTTGCTTTAGCACTAATAATGGCATCTAGAAAGTTGATGCCTTATTTTCAATGACACCCTATCTCTGTAGTGACAGCTTACCCCTTACAAAATATATTGCATAAGCAAGAATTATCAGGTAGATTAGCCAAGTAGGCTATAGAATTAAGTGAATATGATATCAGATATCAACCTAGAACTGCGATAAAATCACAGGTTTTAGCAGATTTCGTGGCAGACTTCAGCCCAAGAATAGTAACAGAAGCAGAAAAGGAACTACAGGTATTCAATGGGTCTAATCCAGGTACTTGGACCCTATTTACTGATGGCTCCTCAAATGTTAAAGGAGCGGGTTTAGGCATTGTTCTAATCCCACCTTCGGGAGAAACTATAAGGCAGACAATAAAATGTCATCCCATTCCTAACAATGAAGCAGAATATGAAGCTGTAATTGCAGGTTTAAAATTGGCACGAGAGCTCGAAATAGTGCAGATTATAATCAAAAGCGACTCGCAGCTTGTAGTTAATCAAATGCAGGGAACTTATATAGCTAGAGAGGCGAGGATGCAGCAATTTGAAAAAGGCACGAGATTTAATCAGACAATTCCAATCTTGGAAAATCGTGCAAATACCCAAGGAAGAAAATGCTGAAGCCGACGAGCTGGCTAATCTTGCATCCGCTGCAGAAGTGACAAATGAAGAAAATGCTTCCGTAATACATTTGTTTCATTCGGCACTCGATCGGGATAAAAACAAGGTAAATTTAAATAATTTAACTTGGGATTGGAGAAACGAGATCGTTAATTTTTCATAGTACGGGATTCTACCTGAAGATAAGAAAAAGGCTCGGGCACTTTGACGAAAAGCTGCCCGTTATTATTTGGATCGAGGCAACTATATCAAAAGATGTTCGGTGGACCTTTAGCAAGGTGTCTTGGATCTTCTCAAACAGAGTATGTGATGAGAGAAGCACATGAGGGACAGTGTGGAAATCAAGCAGGAAGAAGATCCTTGGTAAAAACTCTAATTAGAGTAGGATATTATTGGCCAAAATTAGAAGAAGATGCAGAAAGCTTTGTGGCCAAATGTGACAAATGCCAACGATATGGTAACAATATACATCGCTCAAGACAGAGTTATTACATCTGGTTATTGCACCATGGCCTTTAATGAAGTAGGGGATGGATATCGTAGGTCCGCCACCCCAAGCCAAAGGAAAGGTACGATTTTTACTAGTACTAACTGATTATTTTACCAAGTGGGTAGAAGTAGGTGCCTCAAACAGGTACGGGAAAAAGAAGTCAGAGACTTCATTTGGCGAAACATCATATACCGGTTTGGAGTTTCAAAAGAAATCGTGTGTGATAACGGCCCGCAATTCATAGCGCGAAAATCACGGAATTATTTCAGAGTTGGCAGATTAAAAGGATAACTTCAACACCTTATCATCATGTGGATAATGGACAAACTGAATCAACAAACAAGGTTATTATTAATAACTTGAAGAAAAGATTAGAGGGGTCAAAAGGTAAGTGGGCAGAAGTGTTACCAGGAGTCTTATGGGCTTACCGAACAACAACAAAAATAGGTACGGGAGAGACTCCATTCTCACTTGTGTATGGTGCTGAAGCATAAATTCCAGTTGAAATAGGAGAACCAAGTACGAGGTACATCCAAGCAACCGAAGAATCAAATGAGGAAGAGATGCGAGTAAATCTCGATTTGCTTGAAGAAAGGAGAGAAACAGCTCTAATAAGGGTGTCTAACGGGCCGGGTTGATCCGGAACCGGACCGGCCCAGACCGGTTAAAACCGAAACTGGACCGGCCCGGTACATAGGGGGCTGGGTGGGCTGGGTAGGAGGGGTAGAGAGGGTTGGTCCGTTTACTTTTTTTAAACGGTTAACCGGACCGGTTAAACCCAGTCCGCGTGAACAGTAACTCTTACCGGTTTAACCGGCCGGGTACAACGGCTATAAATTTTTTTTTGTTTTTTTTATTTTTCGAATTATATGGGGCCCACTGACCGTTGGCAACGGTCAGACCTGGAATTGATCCGTTAGCCAACGGGAGAATTGCATAAATAACCTTTTTTTTAAAAATTTTAACCCTTTTTCAATTTACAAAATTAACCTTCTCAAAAACTATAAATACACCCCCCTCCCCCCCCCGTCTTCCTTTCTTCACTCAACTCTCATTTCTCAATCTCAATTTCTCTCATTCTCTTATTCTCCAATTTTCAAGACTTCAAGTCTTCAATTCATCTTCTAATTTTATTTGGCTCTCTTTTCTTGAATTTAATTTATCATGTTTTATCATTCGGATTTTGAAGTTTGAACAATTGAACTTCAAAATTGAAATACTTGCTTGACGTTTGTTCGTGGTAACATCGGAATTGCGTAATCAAGTGCTTAATTTGTTGTCGAATTCGGTGCACTCCCTCCAACTCTTTCTCTTATTTACTATTTTAATTGCATATTTAATATTAGCTTATACTTTAATTTTTAAAATATGTTGAATGCTGCTAAAAGAGCGTGTAGAAAAGTTACAGGTAGGGGAAATAAAAAAAGATGTAGTGCTTCAGCATCTGGTAGTAATAGTAATACCCCATTTACACATGTTTTCGAAACATCGCCTAATGATAATATAGATTATGAACAATTACAAGAAGATTTTGGAATAGAAGATAATGAATTAGGAATGGAAGATGAGATACCAGCTACATCTACTAGTGCTGCTGGTAGTGTTGGAGTTGCTACAAGGGGTGGTGGTCGTGGCACTAGTAGTAGACCACCTGTGGCTCCGACTACTAATCGTAGAAAAAGAAGTAAAATTTTGAATTTTTTTGAAATAATTCAAGGTACTGACAGAGTTAGATGCAAACTTTGTAAAGATGATTTTAAATATTTGACTGGAGGAAATTTAGGGGGCACTGGGATGCTTAGTAGACATATGAGAATTGCATATCCCATAGAATGGGGCTCTGATGGTGATGAAAATCAAACAACTATTAACCCTACTACTGGAGGACTTTTGAAATATGATAAAATGAAGGATCGTGAAGAGTTAGCAAAAATGATTGCTTTAGGCTGTCTACCTTTTTCTTTTGCTTCTTCATCATATCTTATTATGTATATTCAAAGGATTTACAATCCTTTATTTAAAGGTATCCCTAGAAGTACTTGTAGAGCTTATATCTTTAGACTTCATGGACAATATCAAACATACATACGTTATTTGTTTAGCCACCTTCCTTGTAGAGTTTCTCTAACTTCTGATATTGGCCATGCTGTTAATGGAAATGATTATTCGACAATTACATGTCATTGGATAGATGATACTACTTGTATGCAAAAACGTATTATCGCTTTTAGATATGATGAAGATCAGAGTCATACTGCTGCGTTTATAAGTAATACTATTTGTGAAGTTATTGAATTTATAATCTCAAGCAAAAAGTATTGTGTATGTCTTTTGATAATGCTTCTAACAGTAATGCCGCAATTTCAATATTAAAATTGCATTTGCAACCACCTCTTGATGAAAATTTTCATGTTAGGTATGCATGTCATGTTTATAATTTAATTGTTAAAAGTGGCCTTGATTTATTTTCAACTGAGATTACTCATGTTAGAAGAGCAGTTGGTGTTATTCAAAGAAATAATAGACAATCTAGAATAAAGGAATTTAAGAATAAGTGTGTCCAGTATAATCTTAAACCCAGATTCATGCCAGACGAAATTGTTACTAGATGGAATTATACATATATATTTTTAAAATATTGCTACAAATATAGATTCCCAATAACTGAAGTTGTTACTGCGCATTGTACTGATCCAAACTGTATGTTAACAACTAGTACTTGGGAGGTCATTAATGATGTTGTTAAATTTTTACAGAAATTTTATACAGCTACTGTTGAGTTTTCTGGAGTATATTACCCTACTGTTACTATGGCTTTAGTACATATAGCTGAAATTTCTTTTCTACTCTTTGAATTTAAGAAGAAAGAACAATATAAGGATGTTGTGGAAAAAATGCAAGCAAAATTCAAAAAATATTTCTTTCCAATTCCTCCGATTTACTTAATTGGTGCTGTTTTAAATCCTTCTATTAAGATGTCTGATTGTCACCAATTAATGAATGCTTTATACACTTATATGGAGATTGGACCAACTGAAACCCCATATTTATATGTTTCTATGAACAAGCTAAATGATTATTTACAACAATTATATAATTATTATGCAAATGTAATTGATGATGTTGCTCGTACTGTAGGCAATGTTAATCCCACTATGCACTGTAGCACTTCTGCTACTGTGGATGATGAAGAAGCCTTGGTAGATTTAATACTTTTTCTACATTTTCTAACACTCAAACCAGTAGCAGGAACATTGATGAACTTCAATTCTACTTGCAGAAGCAAAAAGAGCCTCGCACAAAAAAAATTTCACCGTTGGGATGGTGGCATGAGAATGGAAAGCAATTTCCTGTTCTTTTCGCTATGGCTCGGAACGTGTTGAATGTGCCAATTTCTATTGTTGCACCGGAGAGTGCATTTAGCCAAGCAAGACAACAACTTGGAGACACCCGTCACTCATTGGGAAGCAATGCTTTGGAAGTTTGAGTATGTTTCAGAGATTGAATTAGATCGGAACGAAGAAATCAAGGACGTGAAGATGTTGATAGCCCAGAAGACGAGGAACTTGGAGATATATTAACACATGGTAACCCATCCGAATTTAATACTCCAGAAGAAGGCCACTCAGTTCAGATTGATTATGAAGAACTTACTAAGGCAATGCAAAACCTTTGAATTTACTTTTTTTTGGTTAATTTACTTGTTGTTAAATGTAAACCTTTCAATTTGTAAGTTTGAATTTTGAAATAAATGTAGCACTTGCAATTTATAAGTGCAATTTTTTCCCATCTTCCTTGTATTCTTTATGTTAATACTTTATATTAATATAACTTACAATAGTTATACAAAATACAAAAAAAAAATTAAAAAATACACTAAACCCGGCCCGGCCCGGCCCCCTCAACCCGTAACCCTTACGGTTCAATTTTTACCCGGATGAACCCGAACCCGCTCAATCCGTTAAGCCCCAACCCGTAACCGCCCCGGACCGTAACCCGTACGGGTCCAAAAAATAGCAACCCAGCCCGGACAGGCCCACCCGTTTAACACCTATAAGCTCTAATAAGGATGGCAGCGCAGAAGAAAATTATTGAGCGATATTACAATCGGAAAGCTCATCTTAGGTACTTCAAGATTGGGGACTTCGTACTCAAAAAAGTTTTTCAATCATCAAAAGCGGCCAATGCAGGAAAATATAGCCCAAATTGGGAAGGACCTTACAAGATTCGAGGTATTGCTGGAAAGGGTGCATATGAGTTAGAAACAATGGACGGCAAAGTACTCCCATCAAATTGGAATGCTGTTCATTTGAAGAAGTATTACTTCTGAAAGGGAAAACCCCCGGTCAGGTATCGTTTATCCAAGGTTTAGATTTATTCTTTTTTAATTATACTAACCATTTTAGATGATAGGCACAAAGCTAGCCCACATCAAATGATGATTTTAGACCTAAAAGACACGCGGGATGAAAAATCATTCCCGGTCTAGGTTACAACCTTTCTAATGGAAATAAAAGGGTTAAGCAGTCATCATCTAAAAAATATATATACCTCCGAGTACTGTATGTTTTTCCTTTTCAGGAAATGGACCACATGGAAGGAATAATCAAGTGCTCGAGATTTCATACTTCAAAGCTCTAACACTTAGGGGACTATATATATGGAAGGCAAAAAAGACTAGAAAAGTCAGAATTCGAGTCAAGCCTGAGGTAATCTACCCAACAAATCGAAAGTTAAGAGCAAATCAAGAGCCAAAAATACAAGCCTGATTCAAAAACCTATGATGAAGTATACACTCACAGATATAAATTACAAAATCTTACAAGTATCTAGGTTAAAGGCAATATTTAGTCGTGGGTTGCAAGATATACCCTTGAATTTTGTAAAATCTGTTATAAAGAAAACAGTTATAAAAGAGTTGTAAATGTTACTTGAATACATGTAAAGTATACAGTTTGAAAGTTCAAGAATACAAAACTTCCTCAAATTATTCAAAGAAATATGTATGTTCCTACTTCTTCTTTTGTATGTTTACACCAATATGAAGTTGGGACGTCTTCTTCATTAAGTGTCGTTTCTAAAAGGGCCCTCTTTTATAATTCGTGCTTATTCAAAAAAGTCACGGAGCATTGAAGCATTTTTAATGCAAAGTTAAATAACAAAGGGTGAAACAAAAACCCAAACATTAAAATAGGCAAAAAATAAAGCCGAAATTTATATATCAAACTTTGCAAACATAAGGTAAATATTTGTCTTCAAACCCCGAAATAAGACAAGGGTAAACCAATAAGAGAGTAGAGCATAAACTCAAAATAAGATATTATAAGAGTTGGACAAAAACGCGGAAAGTAATATTATATAAACTTGGTTAAAACTAAGTATAAACTTAGTTCCAACCTAACTATTTGATACAAAACCCCAAAACAGACCAGGGGTAAAACTTTCCAATCATTACTAAACTCCAAAATGGACTAGGGGTAAACTTCTAAAACTTTCCACCAATAAAAAAACAAAACAACAAACTTTTCAATCAAACTTTCACTATGGGGCAGGTTCTGAACCAGTATTATCAGAAGGATTCAAGATGGCATCATCAGAAGCAGGAGGTTCAACTTGAGCAGAAGAGGTTTCAACAACAGCTTCACCAGGAGTAAGTTCATCACCCACGGGAAAATCTACCTCAGGTGAAGAAAAATTCTGACGTTGCTGAGTTTTTTCAATAGTTTCCTTAGCTTTTGCAATCTCAGCAGTCAAGTGAAAGCCTTCCTAGCTAGCCTCCATTATAGTCTCAAGGCGCGTATTCAGAAAAGCCCAACTTAGATCAAGATTTGCTTTATCTTCAATGGCCTCGTAGTCTTTTTCCCATTGCTCAATTTCAGCCTCTAACTCTTCCCCCTCGGCCAAAGAAGCATCATAAGAAGCCTTCAAAGGGGCGGATGATCTCTCTAAGAACGGGACCTTGTCTGAAAATGCACGGAGGTCTTCTTGAGCATGAGTGAGCATTTGAACAAGCTCCCCGGCATAAACCTCCTTTTGATTAAGCAAGTCTCTCAAACTCCTAATTTCTTCGGTAGCTTTAGAAAGCTGCTCCGCAAATTAAGACTCAAGAATGTCTTTGTCTTTGCCCACTTGATTGGAGGAGGCTTTTTCAATTGCCAATTCTGATGCCATCACTTATACTTGTGCTCCAAAGAACATTTTTCCTCATCCAAAACTTATTTTTCCAACTGAAGACTCTCGTACTGTTCCCTCCAGTTGTCTGCTTCCGTACGATAATCATTGACTAGCTGCTCGATATTGACAATTCTCTTCATAAGCTCTGTGCCTATCAAATTGATCTACACAAGAAAGGAAAGAAGTGATTATCAAATAAAGATAAAAACCACGAGTGAAGTAAAAAAAACCCTAAGGCTTATACCTTCAAACACGAATGAACAATATCATTCATCCACGTTAAAGAATTGTGGCTTTCCAACTTAGACTTCTCAACTGAGCCAATAAAAGGTTTTAGCCATACATCAGCTTGGACATACTTTTTCAAAACATTACCATCCTTGGGGACTTCAATGGTAACTTTTTTCATCCTACTGCTACTGGAAGAACCAACTTCAACACGAGAAGTAGTAGCAGTAGGGACAGTTGAAGAAGTGAAAACATCCACAAGAGGATTAGTAGCAGCAGTGACAGGAGCAAAAACTCGAGGACCAGTAGGAACGGATATTGGGAAAGAGGCAAGAGGAGCTTTTTCAGAAACAAAGTCATAATTTTCATTACCAAACCCACGAGAAAACAAATGATCAGTAGAGTCACGAGGTGCAGCATTTATCTCTTCATCAGAGCTCGTTAAAACAACACTTCCAGGCTCATTCACGGGAACTGAACTTGGAGGAAGGGTGACTTCATCATCTGAAATAATGTGCCTCCTAGCCCGAGGCCTGCACACTAAGGAACCCTCTTCTCGTTCCTCTTCACCTTCAGGAACATGAGCTCTCTCAGCTTTTCTCTTTGATGAGGAATTCAAAATCATTTCTTGAGCAAGAGCCAAAGAGAGCCTGGATGAAGTAATAGAAGCGGAACTGACACCTCGAATGGGAAATCCTAACAGAAGAAGAAAGTTAGAAATCCCCAAGTAGATACGAAAGAAAAGGAATAAAATAAAAGAAAAAGATACCATGAGTTTTGACTTTCCAGCCAAACCTATGAGAAAGGTATTTCCAAGATCTCCTTTCCATGGGAGCAACCGATAACATCTTCTCTACCCAAGCACGGAAGTCTGGTATTTCATACAAAACTTCCATGGTTGCTAAATGTCACACCCCGAACCTGGGCATGGACGCAACACGGCACTCGGTGCCTAACTACATGTGACCGAGCGAACCAACTGACTAGCTGAATCAACATGTGATATCATAACATGCAGAATGCGGAAGATAAACTAACACATGCTGATATACTGAAAGTCTGGATGATATAAATCAAAGTGCGGAAATACTAATACAATTCTGAAATATATTTGTAGCCAACATGGTTTAACATGAAAAGTCTGAGACTCTGTCTAACTGTTACTCTAGTCTATGAAGCCTCTATTGAAGTACTGAAAACACTGTATATCTGTAAACACTGAAAGACTGTAAAGTAATGATAATTCCCCGAAAGAACTGGGAATCACCAAATAGCTGGTACGAGAATCCTAGCACTCTGGATCGTCAACCTGTAAATCATTACCTGCATCGAGAGATGCAGGCCCTGGGCAAAAGGGACGTCAGTACATTTGAATTGTACTGGTATGTAAAGCAACTGAAAGAAAGAATTATAAATGCTGAAACTGAAACTAAGCTGGTAACTGAGAATTGATAATTGATAGCTGAAATGTTAACTATTGAAATTGAAACTGAAGTGATAACTGAAAAGATAACTGATAACTGATAATTGAACTGATAGCTGAAAAGATAACTAACAACTGATAACTGAACTAATAACTGAAAAGATAATTGATAACTGAAAAGATAACTGATAACTGATAACTAAACTGAATAAAGGAAGTAAGGATATGAATACTCCCTCTTCTGAATGATAAACAACCTACTTATCTGAATATTAAACTGCGGCCTCAGGCCCAATATATATATGTGCACAAACTGCGGCCTCGGGCCCAAGTATACGTATACATAACTGCGACCGCAGGTCCAAAATGCATAAAGCATAAACTGCGGCCTCAGGCCCAAAGATGCATAAAGCATTAGCTGCGGCCTCAGGCCCAAATATAGGTGTTCAACATTCAGGGATTTAAAATCAGGAACTGAGAACCGTACTGCAATACATAATACTAGAATACTGAATAGGACTAGAACGAGACATGTATTCTTGAACTGGTTATGAACACTGAAACTTCAAATGTTTATGACATGCTGAGTAAGCTATACTGAGAATTAGGGACATCAAGCCCACGTCTATATTGAATACGAACTGAGCTCACAACGTTCAGAATGAAAGTCATGGACGAGTTATGAAGCTAGAGAACAGAAGTTCTACAACTATTCAAGGAACTAGGCTTAACTATATTTCTGAGGCAATTGATACGTCATAAAAGAAGCGTAATGTAGGGAAAATCATTAACATTCCCAAACATAGAGAGTTAGCCTCACATACCTTAACTTCTTTCTCTTGAGCATAATACAACCTTCGCCAACCCTTTCAACTTTAATCTATAGCAACACAATTCAAAGGGATTTCAAATTAGCAACAATATCCATGTTTTGGTCACTTAGGCATTTTATCAAACACTTGGTGAGTATAAAGCTTCATAATCCCTATCAATGGTGTTTCTACACCTAATAACCGATTCTCTTGCTCTTACATAAATTTTAAAGTCTCAAATGGTTATAATAAATATTATTCTTCATCACCCATAAGGTAAACAACACCCTTAACCAATAAAGTTCCATTAAATAAACATCTTTCAATCTCTATAATAGTTGTGTATTTATATTAGGAACTTATGGCTTCTAATCACAACACCAAGAGTCCCAATACTTAATTCACACTCATATACCCATAATAAATTCATACATGTAAGTCTAAGGGTGTAGGATTACCTTTTGGAAGAAATCTTGTAAAACCCTCCCTTGAGTTCTTGAAGGAATTTCTTGAAGACCTATGTGTTTTATGAGTAGATTTCATCAATACTAGTGTAAGAATGATGGAATTTCACACCAAGTTAATGGATATTGCTTACCTTGAAGATGGGAGGGGTTGGAGGTCTTGAGAGGGTGGGAGAAGACCCCAAAACTCGTCCAAAAAAATAGGGAAAATGAACCCTAAAATTGGCTTAAAAGAGCTGGGACAGGGGCGTGTCTACTCTAGCGAAGTGTCCTCGCTTCGCTGTCCATTGCATTCAAGGGAAGACAAAAATCCGCGTCTACTTTGGCGAAGCGAGCTCGCTTCGCTGTCCGCCAAAATAACTGGGTGGTATGTCTTTTGTAATTTGGTCATAACTTCTTGTAGGAATGTCCAAATGACGAACGGTTTGAAGCGTTAGTCATTTAGAATTTTAGTCTTGTGCGTGCTCATTTAGAATTTTAGTCTATCATGTAATTTTCCAACTTGGCTTAGACTTAGGTCTTTCCTTGGACCCCAAATCACTTATGATATGCCTCGTACGCTTATTATCATAACCAATTGATAACCTTCACATTAATACTCATTTAGTGCATCCACAACTGATTCAAATTTACGGGGTGTTACATTATCTCCCCCTTGGGATCATTCGTCCTCGAATGATTGTCCTGGCTGCATCTTCGGCTAACTCCGGACCTTAAACGGGTCTGGTGGGAACATAAACTTTCATTAACACTTGCATACTAAACTGAATGAATACATGATTACTGAACTGTTGAGATACTGAACTGAATGACTATTGCATTGACTGAATATTGGTCTGTCATGGATACGTGAATCTTGAACTAACATGGGTAAATGAATATTGAACTGGCACGAATATTTGAGTAATTTGAGTACTAAGCTGGCATGAATGTCTAAGTATTGGACTAACATGAGTAGTTGAGTATTGAGCTGACATGAGTATCTGAGTAGTGAACTAACATGAGTATCTGAGTACTGGACTGACATGAGTATCTGAGTACTGGACTGACATGAGTATCTGAGTACTGAACTGACATGAGTATCTGAGTACTGAAAACTTTGAATGTTATAACATGACATGTGAAATACTGACTGTACCACCACTAATTATGGTGGCAACTCCAACTCATAATCTAATTGACCGATCCTTCGCAAGAATCTATATGGCCCAATATAGCAGGGACTATGCTTCCCCTTATTCCCAAATCTCATAACGCTTTTCACAAGCGACACTTTCAGAAATACCCAAATCATCAACTTGAAACTCTAGGTCTCTATGCCGCACATTCGAATAGGATTTTTGGCGGCTCTGAGTTGTCTTCAAATGCTCTTGAATCCACTTAACTTTCTCTATAGCCTGATAGACCAAATTTGGTCCCATCACTCCCTTTCACCAACTTTAGACCAACCAATTGGTGATCTACACCTTCGGCCATAAAAATCATGCTTTCAAACTGAGCAAGATAATCCTATTATAAGGTCCATATTTACCATCTTCACTAAAGGATGTGTGTGTTCTGAGATAAACACTTGGTTTTCTGCTGCTCGACTTTCACTTGCGATAATCCAGACACTTGGCCACAAAGTATGCAACCTTCTTTTTCATGTCGTCCCACCAATAAGTCTCCTGGAGATTATGATACATGTTTGGGGAACCTGGGTGGATAGAATACCTGGACATATGGACTTCTATCATTTTCCTCCCTTGCTAAGTCCATCTATGGTTAGAACACACAATCTATCCTGGTACGTCAAGGTACCATCATCTCCCCCTTGTTCAAAAGCCATCATGTTGTGCATGTGAATCCCCTCTTTCAGCTACAACAAGTAGGGATAATCAAAGTGTTTCTCCTTCACTTCGGCTACTAAGGAGGAACAGGTCCTGTTCTAGACATCAACTCCACCATCTTTGGTGTCCGAAAGTCGAACTCCTACCTTGGATAAGCAGTTAACTTCTTTCAACATAGTTCCAGTGTCTACCTCATTCATGAGCTATACTTCCCACACTTGATTATCTTCCTAAGCACTTCCTGAAAACACTTATAGTCTTGCTGTGAGCTAAGCCTCTGACCAGTACTCGGAAGGGTCTCGTGCAATGGCACTGCCCTCGTAATACATAACTGGGCATGATTTTATAGCTTTTCTATGATCACTTTATCACCAATAACTAAGCTCGGTGATCATTCTACTCACTTTGTGTTCCTTACACATGCTAGACTTATTCCTTGTGGTAATTATACAATTTCCTTATTACCGAACTGATTTTCTTTTTCATATTCCATGCTAACTATTTGGGTGTCAAATCTCTAACTGGACTTATTGAAAATTTTCACATCACCCCTTAGACCAAAGATCTTATACTTGCGGATCCTTCTCTTTTTGTTGGGATCCGAATAGCTTTTCTTATTTTCTGCAATTCCTTCCATTCTACCCCAATAACGACTCATCTTCCAACTTACTTCTGAGCTAGGAAAAACTAAATTATTCACATGACGGAAAGCTAATGTATTCACAACTATCATACACAATCTTAATAATCTAACTCTGCTCACACTGTCAATCTTGGAGAAACCACATTTCGATAATTCCTAAAAGCTATTCTTCTACTGCTTGCTCTTTTACTACTAGCTATTTTTTTTCCACTGTCACTGTACTTCGGGTTTAACTTAAACTCTTTAGGTTCTAACACATGTTCAGTATTTCAAACTATCATCCACTCACTAGAGTTAACCCGGCTAAGTGAATCAAATCTTACCTCTACTAGCTCTGCTGAAATTGCTAATTCATTGTATTTACTCAAACTTATTTATTATTCTTTTACTAACCCCCTGATAGCATCATGTTTTCTTGCTCTGCTTTGAATAACTAAAGTGGAGCATAAGGTTTATCCTAACTTCCCTCATCATCTGACCATATTCTATTGTCGTACACTATTATTCTTTTTGAACTATGCACATGGATCACACTTAGAGAAATTTCATCTGTCTTAAACAAAATTGGAATATCTGACCCCAAACTTTCTATACACTTCAAAATCACTTCAGACTATAAACTTCCGGCCTAAACACATAGTCAAATCATGTGAAGGGGGAACTGTCATATCTTTTATCTCACAATAATAGCCACTTCGTATTCAAATTCACTAACATGGTACTTTCTAGTTCTGATTTGGATAAATCTAACCAACTTAAAATCATTCCCTAAAATTCAATGTCACCTGCTCTTGGTTCTCATTTCGTACATCATATTATTCTTATCTATATTTCCCTTAGGCTATTTTCTGTCCAAAACTATAGTGATCAATTCTATGCATGATGCGGTTGAATTCTTAACCTGTTACACTGTGAGTTTTGACATGCGGATACACTGCCATACACATCTGATAATCACTTCATGCACCATCTGATGAGTCTTGGGTCTTAATACCTAAAACATGCAAAGATCTTGCTATAATCACAGTTACTTACATTTTCTTTGAGCATCCACATGCATCACTGTATACTCACAAATCTCCATAAATTTTGATACACTAAAAATTGGAGGTCTGGTAACTGAATAACAAACAACTGGCATACTAAATAACCATAAACCTACTAACTAAAAGACTGCATAACTGGTAACTGAGATAAACTGACAACCATAAAACATGATAACTGCTTTTGTACTTTCTGATTAGGTTATGCTCTAATCTGTACTACTACCCATTACATCCAACTTTCAACATCCTCTCAAATCTCATTTGTTACCAACATGTACTCCATAGATATACCCAATGGGCAATTGTCCTCTCTAGAACCTTAGGTTTTTACTGCACGTTGCTTGGGCATCCAATACGTTTGGAATTGGATAGGAAGAGAAGGTTAACTATTGCTCTAAGCTTCATGGCACGATCTAGAGTAGAAAGAAGTGAGACAATCCTGAATGTCCTAGTAGTTAACTGTTTATATGAGTGGCCGGCACACACATATAAAGGAAACTCCACTGGACACGAATTCATAGACTCCCTAGGACTCTTGAACCTAGGCTCTGATACCAAGCTTTGTCACGCCCCGAACCTGGGCCTGGACGTAACACGGCACTCGGTGCCTGACTACATGTGACCGAGCGAACCAACTGGCTGGCTGAATCAACATGTGATATCATAACATACTGAATAAGGAAGATAAACTAACACATGCTGATATACTGAAAGTCTGGATGATATAAATCAAAGTGCGGAAATACTAATACAATCTTGGAACATATTTGTAGCCAACATGGCTTAACATAAAAAGTCTGAGTCTGTCTAACTGTTACTCTAGTCTATGAAGCCTCTATTGAAGTACTAAAAACACTGTTTATCTGTAAACACTGAAAGACTGTAAAGTAATGATAATGCCCCGAAAAAACTGGGGATCACCAAATAGCTGGTACGAGAATCCTAGCGCTCCGCATCGTCAACCTGTAAATCATTACCTGCATCGTGAGATACAGGCCCCCGGCATAAAGGACGTCAGTACATTTGAATTGTACTGGTATGTAAAGCAACTGAAAGAAAGAATTATAAATACTGAAACTGAAACTAAGCTGATAACTGAAATGATAACTATTGAAACTGAAACGGAAGTGAGAACTGGTAACTGAATAGAAAACTGAAAAGATACCGATAACTGATAACTGAGCTTATAGCTGAAAAGATAACTGATAACTGATAACTGATAACTGAACTGATAACTGATAACTGATAACTGAACTTATAGCTGAAAAGATAATTAATAATTGATAACTGAACTGATAACTGATAACTGATAACTGAACTGAATAAAGAAAGTAAGGATACGAATACTCCCTCTTCTGAATGATGAACAACATATTTATCTGAATGTTAAACTGCGGCCTCAGGCCCAATATATATATATATATACACAGCTAGTGCGCACACACACACACACACACACACACACACACACACACATATATATA